>NW_007735550.1:18784-21879 GCF_000696425.1 Galeopterus variegatus
AGAAAGAAAGAAAGAAAGAAAGAAAGAAAGAAAGAAAGAAAGAAAGAAAGAAAGAATCATAGAGTTAGTTTGTTTTACCCCAGGGAGCATTTCAAAATTTTGGTGCAAAAAGGAAGTCAATATTAGTGTAAGTTAATATTGGAGATATAATTATTTACAAAAATGGCAATATAAAGAAGCAAGATTTACTCAATAAATATTATGTTTATTTTCAACCAAATAGTTTTTTTTATTATAGCGGTCACATAATACATACAAAAAGATACACGTTTATGTAAAAATGTTTTGAACAATAAAGCATCATGCAAATTTAAGATATTACTACTATTATTATAACAAATGCAGAATGTTATCAAGGCAACTGCACTTGAGTCTCTGCCTAGAGGTACCACGTAAGTATTTTGTACCTGAGGTTTGCTCCCACCTGGGACTCTACCTGGTGAATAGGGCACAGGTCTCTTTTGATCTTCAATACCACACCCGGATGTTTTCCCCCCATCCCAGAGCTCAACACTAGTAACTAGATGTAACCTCCCTCAATGTTAACTATGGGCACTGTGTTTTACAGTAGATCTCTAGAATGTATTCATGTTGTGTGATTGAAACTTTGTACCCACTGAGTAACACCTTTCTGTTTCTTCCTCCTTCAAACCTCTGGCAACCACCATTCTATTCTCTGCTTCAATTAATCTGATTATTTCAGATACCTCACGTAAGTGAAGTTATGCAGTATTTGTCTTCTGTGACTGTCTTATTTCATTTACTATACTCTTCATTTCATTTACTACACAGGTTCATCCATGTTATTGCAAATAGTAGGATTTCCTAATTTTTTAAGACTGAATAGTATTATAATGTGTGTACATACCACTTTATCGTATCCATTCATCCATATGGACATTTATATTGTTTCCAAATCTTGGCTATTGTGAATAATGCTGAAATGAATATTAGGGTAAAGATATCTCTTAGGGTTCCTGATTTCTTTTCCTTCCTTCCTTCCTTCCTTCCTTCCTTCCTTCCTTCCTTCCTTCCTTCCTTCCTTCCTTCCTTCCTTCCTTCCTTCCTTTCTTATAAAGACATATATATATATATATATACCTAAAGATGGGATTGCTTGATCATATGGTAGTTCTATTTTTAGTTTTTTGAGGAAACTCCATACTGTTTTTCATAGTGGCTGCACCATTTTGCATTCCCACTAACAATGCACAAGGGTTATGTATTAGTCCATTTCTGTTGCTTGTAACAGAATATCTGAAACTGGGTAGTTTATTAAGAAAGGAAATTTATTTCTTACAGTTTTGGAGGCTGAGAGGTCAGTGGTCCAGGGGGTACATCTGGTGAGGGAATTCTTTTGGGTGGCGACTCTCTACAGCTATGTAGAATAACATATAGCAAGAATGGGCTGAACAAGAGAGCTTACCTTCTCACTTGCTCTCCTTTCAAAGCCATCAGAATCATGCCCATGGCAACCCATTAAACAAGTAACCATTACTCCATGAATGAATCAGTCCTTTCATGAGGGCATAGTCCTTGTGATCCAATCACCTCTTAAAGGCCCTAACTCCCACCACCATATTGGGGTTTAAGTTCCAACTAAGCTTGGGGGAACATTCAAACCAAAACAGGCTCCAATTTCTCCACATCCTCACCAACACTCAGTGTCTGTTACCTTTTTGATAACAGCCATCTTAAGAGTTATGTTGTAATACCTCATTGTGGTTTTGATTTGCATTTCCATGATGATTAGTGATGTTGAATACCTTTTCATATACCAGGTGGCCATATGTATGTCTTCTTTACAGGAGGTCTGTTCAAGAACTTGGGCCATTTTTTAATTGGATTATTTTATTATTTTTATTTTTTGCTGTTAAGTTGTAGGAGCTTCTTCAATATTTTGGATATTAACTCCATATTAAGTAAATGGTTTGCAAGTATTTTCTCTCATTCTGTAAGTCGCCTTTTCATTCTGTTATTGTTTCTTTCACTGTGAAAAAGCTTTTTTAGTTTTGATTCCATGCCACTTGTCTATTTTTGCCATTGTTGCCTGGGTTTTTGGTGTCATATCCAAGAAATCATTGCCAAAACTATTGTTAAGAAGCTTTCCCCTAATATTTTCTTCAAGGAATTTTATAGCTTCAGGTCTTACATTTAAGTCATTAATCCATTTTGAGTTGATTTTTGTGTGTGGTGTAGGATAGGGATCTAATTTTATTTATTTATTTATTTATTTATTTTGCATGTGGATATCTAGTTTTCCCAACACCATTTACTAAACAGCCTATCCTTTCTCTATTGTTTATTCTTGACATCCTTGTTGAAGATCAATCGATCATCTGTGTGAGGGTTTATCTCTGGACTCACTATTCTGTTCCATTGGTCTTTATGTCTTTATTTTAGTACCATACTTTTTTGATTACTACAGCTTTGTAATATATTTTGAAATTAGAAAGAGTGATTCCTTCATTTTTGCTCTTCTTTCTCAAGATTATTTTTATCATTATGAGTACTTTGTAGTTTCATATGAAATTTAGGATTGTTTTTCTATTTATGTAAAAAGAAATACCATTGGTATTTTGAATTTATATATAGCTTTGGATAATATGAATATCTTAACAATATTACTTCTTCCAATTCATGAACACAGGATGTCTTAAATACTTAGGAATATACTTACCCTAGATGGTGAAATACTTGTACACTGAAAAGTATGAAAACATTGATGAAAGAAATTAAAGAAGATGCAGAAAAATGTTCAGTCTTTTCTTTTTCCACAATGTAGAGACTAGTTTTTTGGCCCAGAGGTGGATAGGGTGCTCTTCTTCATGATATTATCCCTAAGACTTTTCACTCTTAAATTTAGGAATTCAAAATGCAAGAAGAGATTTCCTCTTTTCCACTGCTTTCTTATACCATACCCTTTTTCCAAAGAATAAACAAGGCCTATCTGCTGTCTGGATGGAGATGGAAAAAATCAGGAGAAGAAAAGAGAACATTGAGGAAAATGACCCAAGTCAGTATTTCAATAGCAGTATTCTGTCAGTGTTGTAATAAAAGCCCTCTGGATAGCACAAAATTGAGAGGACTTTGCC
>NW_007735550.1:22616-24077 GCF_000696425.1 Galeopterus variegatus
CTGGATGTTCTAATTTATTCTGGGTAGTTTCTAGAGGGTTCATATTGAATTTAGGTTCTCCAGAGCATCTCAAAGGTATTATCAATAATAGCACCTATGTACATAGGAGCCACCTGGACATTTAGGTATAACAAGAACCATTTACATACCTGTGTGAGCCTCATGGGAGAGAACATGACTCTGCAAAAAAATTATTGTTAAATCTTGAATCTGTGCAAGTAACTGACTTACTCCCCTCCCTATAAGTTGTACCTGCCCTCCATGTTATGATATCTCAACATTTAGCACAGCTCTTGGAACATATTAAACTCTCAATGTGTGTTTATTGGGTTGTTTTAGAAATGAATTTAATTCTTCATGTCTTCCCTAAGTCAAATTTTGATCCTTAGTNGTTGTTTTAGAAATGAATTTAATTCTTCATGTCTTCCCTAAGTCAAATTTTGATCCTTAGTACAGCTATGCAGTAGTTTTTAGAGAAGCTCTTTCTACAACAATTGAGCTCTAGAAATTTTGTACTATTGGATTTTATTGGCACAGTCAAATCAGTGCAAGTTTGCTGGTTCACATGCTAGGATATTTTCTAATTCCTGTAAGGGAGCAAAGTGATTCCCAGAAAATAGAATTGTGGTATTATTCCTACTCCCTCTACTTATTTTCTGAGAGCAGCTCAGAATCCAGGCATTAAAGGAAAGCCCAAATTTCAAAAAAAAAAGTGACAGGAACTTCCATTTTCTTGACATTCTCCTGGGGAAACAGTGGCTATTATTAGGTTGGATTTCACAGCATTTATCGATTGTCAATTTGATTTAGAGAGCACAATGCCCCCCAGCTTCATTTTGCTCTTGCCAAGGACCCTTTAAGATGACTAATTTTCTACCCAGCATTCATTTCATCCACCTCCATGTATCCCTCCTCCTATTTACAGATTTGAAAAAGGGATAGTTTAATAATATGCCATTTCAGTGAAAGTCAATTTTTATTTCTTTTTTTTCTTGTGGTTTGCTACTGGCCAGCTTTTTAAAAATTCTTTGCTCTTGCTTTTTCAAATAGAAGCCAAACCTGGCTCCTTCTGACTTAAAGAAAAATGTATTATTTTCAATGNCCTAGAACCAATGAAAATCTCCAGAAGCCATTGAACCCGATCCAGAACAGGCAGAAAAGCACAACTCTAAACATATGGCGTCCTTTCTGTCCTTTAAAAGTTAAAGAAGATCCAAAGTTACATTATGTTGACATGGAGTACTATGTTTTTTCCCAGTCTTTTATTTAGAGAGTTTAAATCCTCAGGGGGAAGGAAAAGAGTACAATGAATACTGTATATTCTTCACTTAGATTCACTTTTATCAGCCATATCTGCTTTCTCTCTCATGTGCTCTCTTTGTGTAAATTACCGATCTATCTCTCTATATCCCTATCGCTTTAACTATCTATATGTTTATCTACCTTGGTGAGCAATTTAAA
>NW_007735550.1:24553-25652 GCF_000696425.1 Galeopterus variegatus
ATATATATATGCACATAAAAAGATTTGACATGTGAACTTAAAGCATATATAAAAGTTAAAATAGCAAAGGCATAAGAGAAATGCATTTCTGAGTTTTGAAATGCATCCCTCACCAATTGCCTCTGAACCCAAGAGAATTGAGCTAGAGCTGAACTGGCACTTTGCCATGACATGAAGAAAACTAGGGCTCTGATGAATTTTGACATGGCAGCACTTGTGTCTCCTGAGGGACTTCCATATACTGCTTATCCTTCCTGAGGTAATAGGCACAAAGCTGCATTAAATTATATTCTCTGTCCCCATCTTCCATACTGGAGAAATGTAGTGAAGCACGTTGCAGCACAGAAGGGAAGAGAGGTAGAAAAAGTGAGTCTCCTGTCTAAGAGATGTGCGTGGAAGGGAAACACAATATGGTTATCAGGCAGGCAGCTTCAGCTCCTTGGCAGTAAAAGATTATCATTTCTATCTGAAAATCAGCAGGTAGCACAGTTTCTTTTCCAATAGGTCATGTGTAGTAGAATTGTTTAATCACATAGCAGCCTGAGATGCTCCAGCTTTCTGAATCTGGAGCAATCACCCTATGAACAACTGAAAGGCCAGTAAACTAAGGGAAAAATAAATGCAGAACAGACGTGCACCAGGAACAAGACTCACTGACCAGATAGAGTTGACAAGCATCATCTCAGGGACAACCTGAGCTTCCTTCTACACCAACTGGGCTGCCTAGTCACCTTCTAGGGGAAATGCCTGGCTCACAAGGTAAACTTTGAGAAGGATGGCTAGAGATGTATGTGATGGAGATGAGGGAAGATGCAGTTTTATCCTGTCACCCTAGACACCATGTTCTTACAAGTTTGCGAGGGGAGTCTCTTGGTGCACAGCCTGCATAATGGAGTATTTAGTTACTGTTCTCTTTCACCTTCCCTTCCTCTCTCTTCTTACTTGCTCTTTCCCATTCTCTCTCTCTCCCCCCATTATCTTCTTTCTATTCCCTCTTCCTCTCTCTATCCCCCAATCCTTGTACAGATCCATTTAAAATAAATTAAAAAGAAGGTCCAAATATAAATTTTGAATATTAGCATCTCAAAAGCAAAAGCAC
>NW_007735550.1:25818-27406 GCF_000696425.1 Galeopterus variegatus
GTTCTCTTTCACCTTCCCTTCCTCTCTCTTCTTACTTGCTCTTTCCCATTCTCTCTCTCTCCCCCCATTATCTTCTTTCTATTCCCTCTTCCTCTCTCTATCCCCCAATCCTTGTACAGATCCATTTAAAATAAATTAAAAAGAAGGTCCAAATATAAATTTTGAATATTAGCATCTCAAAAGCAAAAGCACACACACTAACACTGTATTCTTTTGTTACAGCTCAGTTAAGCCAGCTGGCACAGAACTTAATAGATAGTAAATATTCATTATTTCAATTAGTTAAAAACATATCATCAACCACCATTATAAATGTTATGTGTAGCCCCTATCTTCAATGGACATAAAGTATATTTTGATACGCATTTATGTAAATAGAAAAGTGGATATAAATAAATGAAAAATATAGCACACAAAATTATACTGATTAGATTATTTGCCTATTTCACCCCTACTTGTACTCCAAAAAAATAATTTCTTTTTTTTTTTTTTTCGTGACCAGCAACGGATCGCAACCCTCAGTGCTGCGCCCGCACCTCGCTCAGCCAGTGAGCGGCCGGTCTGTATGTGGGATCCGAACCCTTGGCGGGAGCACCGCTGGGCTCCCAAGCGGTGCACTGTAGCAGTGTGCCACCGGGCCGGCCCCCAAAAAATAATTTCTTAAAGGACATGTATGTTGTGTTATTCACATTTATTCTTTGTGCAATGTCAATAGTATTAGCACCTTAACAAAGGTTTGGTTTTTTAAAGAATGAAGTCTATTACATAAGTTAAATTAGTACCAACCAAAACATTATACTGGAATTCAGAAAAAGAAGACACTATTACATGTGCAAATTTTGGGGGAAGACTTCACAAAAAAAGCGTAGACCTAAACAAGAAAGAAAACCTGGGAGGCATTCCATAGAAAGATCTCTCCAAAGTGAAGAGTAAATGATGTATAAATTTGATAACAAGTTACATGTTTTGTTTTGGTTTTTAATGTAGCCTAAAAGAAGTCTTTAGTGGGAGAGAACATGTTAGAACCACGTTTTAGGAATTCAAATTGAATGTTTCTATGCAGAATCGATTAAGCAAAGGAGATAATGGAGGCAAGGAGTTTACCGATACAGACTAAGAAATAATTAAGTGCTATGGGAAAGAAAACAAAAAGACAAGAGGAAGGACTTAGTGGCAGATAAAGTAATAGCATTTAGTGGACACTTAAGTATAACGAGGAGCAAGGTAGAAAAAGGAGTCAAAGATAATGCAAAGTCTTCAGGCTTTGAAGATGAAGAAGCGTGATGATAATATTAAACACTACAGGAAAATATAGTAAGGGCAAGATAGTACAGAATATAAATTAGGATTCATTCACGCTGAACTCTTCACTAGAAAACAAAAGATTCAGGACCATTTGACATGGACGTTAATGCTGGAATATCACCCTTAGACTCATTCAAACAGAATTAATTGGTGGTCTACGTGTCTCACATTGAATCCACACATTATAGGCTTTGTCTCCTTCCTCCCCTTCTCTCTATGGTACTTGTAATGCTCTGTTAGTAGCATGTTGGCTTATAGACTGTACAAGTGACAAGACAAAAAG
>NW_007735550.1:28371-29347 GCF_000696425.1 Galeopterus variegatus
AGATTTTTTTGTTTTGTTTTGTTTAATTGAAAATGGAGAAATTTTTTTTCATACCTCACTTGCTCCTTTTAATGTTATTTGTCTGTGTTAGTAGAGGGAAATGAATCAAAATGCTTGGTGAACTCTTACCTAGGGGATATTAAATGCTGGCATAAAACTGAGATGTAAGAGAAAATTCTAGACCATACCTCATAGGTTTCAGCATTAAGAAACTGGTCTTCATGGAGAATTGAAAAGGGGAATCCAAAGGCTTTTTATATATTTAACTATATGATATAGCCTGAATGTTCTTTGTTGATATCTAGGTGAATAAATACACAACAGAAGAGTGCTGAATTTCACTGGAAACTCTGCATTGTAGAAAATATCAGAAAATTATTAGAACTATTGTGGTGGTGGCAGGATTTCTTTGGTGTGTTCCGTAGATGTTCATATTTGATTCTTGAGAAGGAGAATATATCTATTGCTGCATTCTAGCAAAACACAATTTCTCTGCTTCAGGATGCAAATGTTCTTAGCACCATATCTGGACTATTAAAGTGGCTCACTTAAAATTTATTAATTAATGGCTAAGGGAGTCAAAATGTATTTTGGGTGAATTATAAGTCCTTTAATGCATTTATGTTTCATTTTTGTTTTGTTTTTTTAAGAGGTTGAATAAAATTTGTAACAATTAAGGTATTCTTGAAAACCTGAAACTGTTATTCTCACCTTAGGTCAAGTTGAAACTGAAGAATTCAAAGGACACGGAAAGTTTTATAGCAAAAGCTTGATAAACGAGAGAATGAGAGAAGCAGATGTTAGGATCAAAAAATAACCAGGACTTTAATTATTTTTTTTTCATAAAGTGAGGTAATTATTTTCCCTGAGGACTTGCCTTTTCCACTATTTCATTTTACCTCCATGATTTCCTATTCATGTTAAATAGAAAAACACTGTAGCTCGTTTTTTGTTTTTTTGTTTTTGTTTTTGTTTT
>NW_007735550.1:30686-32310 GCF_000696425.1 Galeopterus variegatus
TAACTTGTCCAAGGTCATACAACTAGTAAGTTTCTGAGTGTGTAGAAGCAGAAGGAGTAGTGTGACTGGTATAGCCAAGGATCATGAGTTACAAAAGAATGTGGATTTTATACAAAGCTGGAAGAAACACAATGCGGAAGTTTCTTTGAGGAAGATGTTAATACAGTGTATTGGGAGCAAGATTACCTTTTTTATCTACCTTAGAAATCAGACTTAATAGCAACTTAAATTTAAAATATCTAATTAGATAAATCTTTAAAAGAAAAATAATTGCTTCACCTGAGAAAGTTTAATGCAAATGTTTTATGGTCTTTAAGTGTCACCGAATTAGGCTCTTGGGTCCCAAAGTCATAGAAATGAACAATGTACCCAACAGTAAAGCAAGCAATATTTTATTAGAAGAAGAAATAGGCTTATGCATAATGGGGGTAGATACAAAGAAGCAGCTCCCCAAGGGGAGCTGTTCAGAGTCCTTTAAAGGGAAAGAGGACAAGGGGTACCGGCCAGTGTCATCACTGTGTACCTCTGGAGGTGGTCCATTCTGTTCTTCTTGGTTGCATCATGGGTGCATGCTCAGTCAGGGCTTTTGTCCTTGTGCCTGCTCAGTAGTTCCAAGATGGTGGTGGTGTTCATAACCAGACCCCACGAGGGTCATTGTAGAGGTCACCTTGAAGCTTTGTGTGCAAGCAAGAACTCATAAAGGAGTCATAAGGTTAATCTGTAACTTAATTTTTACAATTACAGGAAAAGAAAGAATGAGTAGATAATAATGAGTTTTAAACAAAGCTAACAGCTATATTTTAACAAGCCTTAGGGAAGAGGTTTGCAATTCAGTGAATATTTGTTCCTCTCTTACTTCAGTTTATTTTATCATGGTGGGCCATAGGGTATTCATGTGCCCTGGGGGTCTCATAGCTGAGAAGTGGAAAAGTAACAGAGTCTTTAGCACAGAAAATGGAGTCAGTTTGGTTCAGAAGCCCAACCCTATCTTGTCTCATAAGGACAACATCAGTCCATTCCAACAGGAAAAAATAAAAAAGAAAAATATAATTGGAACTAAATAAATATCTATTGAATGAATCTGTTATAAAAGTATTTTGTTTAATTGCAAATTTACAAAAATACATTTTGTAATGGCAATGTTAATAAGGATAATTGTTTACACATCCTAGATAACTATTTGAAGAAGAGTCACTTGAATACCTAAGTCCTAGTATGTTTATCACAAGTTTGCTGCTTTTATGCATGTAGACCTTATACTTTCGGGAGGGTGGTATAATTTCAATGCTAATTAATATTATTTTAGATTGTTGTTAATTTTATATTTTCTGTGCATACCACAGCTAACTGTGAGAAGAAAAAGATCCTCAGATAATTTCAAGATATTGTGGATCTTACCAAAGTGGATGATGTATTTGTAGAGAAATAATCATGCAAAGTACTCAAAGTTAATATGTAACTCACACAGAGTTAATTTTTGTTTCCTATGAGGTGTTATCCATAAGTACAAGTTATGACAAGTTTCATAATTTTATATGTAAAACTTAAAAATGACCTATTTACATTTGCTGGCATTTTGTTGGCTTTTAAAGGTATTCCAGTTGAAATTAAGCTATTTTACTTT
>NW_007735550.1:33057-37355 GCF_000696425.1 Galeopterus variegatus
AAGCTTTAAAGAAAGAATGCTCTTTCATTGTAAACATCCAGCATCCAGCACATAAAATGCTATGAACATGGGACTTACATGCTCAGACTCTTGCCTGTTCTCTGATGTTAAGGTATAAAGGACAATGTATAATCTTTGTAGCTGTAAAGTTGCCAATAAGTCTCTCTACCTATTATTCCAGTCCCTGACTGCACAGAAGGAAACATCCAAGTATCTTCAAGTGTTACACTTATCTCCTACTGAGAAAATACTATATTACACTACTTGTGATGAGAGTAGTTAATCATGAAATAAAGCAAGATTTCTATATACATAAAGTGACAGTTCAGTGCAAGGAATAGAAGCAAATAAAGACACTGATTCTTGGTGATTTTCTGGAGAAGAACTACATCCACATTTACCTCAAAACAGTACTCCAATATACTTATTGGAACATTACCTTCTTCTTGATGGATTTCAAAATTACTTTTCTTAAACATACCTATGGTAGGCAGAATTTTGAAAATGCCCCAATTCCACCCCAACCCTGAAAGATATGCCATCCTAATCTCTGGAACCTGTGGATATGATGAGATATTGCTTCTGTGATCATGTTGTGTTAATTGGCCCAATTGATCTTAAGATAGGAAGATTTTCTGTGTGGGCCTTACCAAATCATTAGAGACCTTAAAAGCAGAAGAGAAAGTCAGGGGGAAAAAAAGTATTTGAAGTGTGAGAAGGACTCAACATGTTGTCGCGGCCTTCAAAGATGGAGACAGCCATATGGCAAGAAATGCAGTAGGAAAAGAATGGAATCCCACTGAAACAGGAATCTGAGACCTATAACCTCCACCCCCAATCCTGAGAGATATGCCACCCTAATTTCTAAATACTTCCAGCAAACAGTGGGCCTGGAAGTGGATTCTTTCCCATACCCTCCAGATAAGAGCCTGACCCATCCAACACTTTGATTTCATCCTGTGACACCCTGGGACAGACACGACCAAGTGCACCCAGATGTTTAACCTGCAGAACCAGGAGCTAATAGATGGGCATTATTTGAAGCTACTAAATTTGTAGTAAGTCATTATGCAGCAACAGAAACTCATAGAATATCCTTGCATTTATTCCTTTTGGGGGGCTGTAAAGGGTTATTCAATCATTTAGGCCCTCATCAAGTTTTTAACCATAATGTATGCACTTCAGAACAAAATTATTGTAACTTTCTGGAAAGAAATCCAGGTTTGGACTACATTGGATAAATGCATCTTCAGACATCCTCTGAAACTTCATACCAATGCAGGACCTAAAACTTACCTTTGGATAGAAGTAAAGTTAACGAAAACAACAAATTGAATTCTTTTTATCTTAAAAATACTTATTCATATTTTTATGTACACATATCTCTTTTTTCATAAAGCAAAATAAATAAGAAGTATAGAAATTGGGAAAAAAGATACAAATTATTTTAAGATGTTATTGTCTACGTAGAAAATATAAGAGAATCTAAAAACGAAGTACGCAGGAAGGTAATACAACAGCATCAATATACAAGCATCAAGAGATTCTTATGGAATGATAATCATTAACTAGAAAGTGTAATAGACCAAAAAAAGGTTAAGCTTCCTAAGAATAAACATAATAAAAGATGCACAAGAAGTTTAGAGAGAAAAAAGTAAGAACCTAAAAGACTTGCATAAATACAGAGGTTTGCCATGTTCTGGATGTTATAAAATGATACATGATCAATGTTACACTTACTTGATCATCTCAATTGATGTAGAAAAGATATTGACAAAAGTTAACATTCTTTTTACAATAAAATCATTCAACAGGCTAGGAATAGAAGGGAACTACCTTAACATAGTAAGAGCTATACATGAAAACCCCACAGCAAACATTAAACACCAATTGTGAAAGACTGAAAGCTTTTCCTGTAACATCCAGATCAAGACAAGAATGCCTACTTTCGCTACTTTTATTCAACACAGTACTGGAAATTCCAGCCAAAGGAATTAGGCAAACAAATAAAATAAATAAATAATAAGTAAATAAATAAATAAATAAATGGCATCCAAACTGGAAAGGAATTCCGTAAAATTATCTCTATTTCCAGATAACACAATCTTTTGGGGTATGTGTATATTACAATAAAACTTTATTTACAAAAAGAGAATTCTTTCCTGCAGAACACAGTTTGCTGACACCATTTTATTTTAATTTATTTTTTTATCATTATTATTAGCATATTCGTTATTGCAAATCATGCTTTTTCTTTATGCCCTTTACCTGATCTGTCCCTCCCCAAACCCTCTCCCTCCTGCCCCCCATCTCCAGTACCTTTAGGTTTGTTCTCTCCTTCTGAAAGTTTAATGAATTTTTGTGATCTTTTCTTCGTTTCATTTCTCTCTCTTTCTCTCTCTCTCTCTCTCTCTCTCCCCCCTACCTCCCTCCCTTCCTTTCTTCCTTCCTTCCTTCCTTTCCATTATTAGCACCCAATTATAAGTGAGAACATGTGGGATTTCTTTTTCCTAGTTTGGCTTATTTCACTTAACATAATTTTCTCCAGATTTATCCATGTTGCTGCAAATGGCAGAATTTCATTCTTTTTTATGGCTGACTAGTATTCCATTGAGTATATATACCACATTTTCCTTATGCAGTTGTCCATCCATGGACACTTAGGTTGGTTCCATATTTTGGCTATTGTAAATAGAGCTGCAATGAACATGGCAGTGCAGGTATCCCTTTGACATAATGATCTCCATTCCTTTGGATATATGCCCAGTAGTGGGATTGCTGGATCATATGGTAGCTCTATCTGTAGTTGTTGAGAAACCTCCATACTGTTTTCCATAATGGATATGTTAATTTACAGTCCCACAAACAGTGTAGAACAGTTCCCCTTTTCCCACATCCTCACCAGCATTTGTTATTCTAGGTCTCTTTATAACAGTCAGTCCAACTGGGGTGAGATGATGCCTCAATGTGGTTTTGATTTGCATTTCTCTGATGTCCAGTGATGCAGAGCATTTTTTCATGTACCTGTTGGCCATTTGTATGTCTTCCTTTGAAAAGTCTCTATTCATCTCCTTTGCCCATTTTTTAAATAGATTATTATTTTTTTTACTATATTGTTTGAGTTCTTTGTATATTCTGGATATTATTCCCTTGTCAGATATATAGTGTGCAAATATTTTCTCCCATTCCATAGGTTCTCTTTCTGTTCTTTTGGTTTTTCCTTTGCTGTGCAGAAGCTTTTTAGTTTGATATAATCCCACTTATTTATTTGTTCTTTTGTTGCTTGTGCTTTAGGGGTTTTAGGGGTTTATAAAGTCTTTGCCCAATCGTATTACTTGGAGTGTTTCTCCCATATTTTCCTTTAGTAATTTTATGGTTTCAGATCTTATATTTAAGTCTTTAATCCATTTTGATTTGATTTTGGTATATGGTGAGAAGTACAGGTCCAGTTTAATTTTTCTACATATGGATGTCCAATTCTCCCAGCACCATTTATTGAAGAGGCAGGCTTTTCCCCCATGTATGTTCTTGCTGCCTTTGTCAAAGATCAGTTGGGTGTAAGTCTGTGGGTTGATTCTTGTGTTTTCTGTTCCGTTCCGTTTATCCAAGTGTCTGTTTTTATGCCAGTGCAACACCATTTTGGTTACAATAGCTTTGTAACATAATTTGAAGTCAGGTAGTGATATGTCTCCAACTTTACTTTTTTTGTTTAGAATTGCTTTGGCTGTTAGGGGTCTTTTGTTATTCCATATGAATATTTGGATTGCTTTTTCTATTTCTGTGAAGAATGTCATTGGTATTTTGATGGGAATTACATTGAATCTGTAGATTGCTTTGGATAGAATGGACATTTTCACGATGTTTATTCTTCCCATCCAAGAGCATGTTGTTTTCTCTTTAATTTTCTTCAGTAGTGTTTTGTAGTTCTCACTGTAGAAACCTTTCACCTCCTTGGTTAAATTGATACCTAGGTTTTTTGTTTTGTTTTGTGCTGTGTTGTTTTTGGTGACTATTGTAAATGGGCTTGTTTTCTTGATTTCATTTTCTGCTAGTTTGTTACTGGAGTATAAAAACATTATTTATTTGGGGGTGTTGATTTTGTATCCTGCAACATTACTGAAACTGTTAGTCAGCTGTAAGAGTTTTTTGGTAGAGTCTATAGGTTTTTCTATATATAAGATCATGTCATCAGCAAACAAGGACAGTTTGACTTCATCCTCTCCAATCTGGATGCCTTTTATTTCCTTCTCTTGCTTGACTGCTCTGGCTAGTACTTCCAATACTATGTTAAATAGGAG
>NW_007735550.1:37594-42690 GCF_000696425.1 Galeopterus variegatus
ATCATCAGCAAACAAGGACAGTTTGACTTCATCCTCTCCAATCTGGATGCCCTTTATTTCCTTCTCTTGCTTGACTGCTCTGGCTAGTACTTCCAATACTATGTTAAATAGGAGTTGTGAGAGAGGGCATCCTTGTCTTGTTCTTGGTCTTAAGGGAAAAGCTGAAAGCTTTTTTCCCATTCAGGATGATATTGGTGATTGATTTGTCATAAATGGTTTTTATTGTATTGAGATAATTTCCTTCTATACCTAATTTGCTGAGAATCTTAATCATGAAGGGATGTTGAATTTTGTTGCCTTTTCTGCATCAGTTGAGATAATGACATGGTTTTTGTCCTCGGTTTCATTGATATGATGTATCACATTTATTGACTTGTATATGTTGAACCAACATCTCTGGGATGAATGCCACTTGATCATGGTGTAAAATTTTTTTGATGTGTTGCTGTAATCTGATTGCTAGTATTTTGTTGAGGATTTTTGCATCTATGTTCATTGAGGATATTGGCCTGTAGTTTTCTCTTTTTTTGTTATATCTTTATCTGGTTTTGGTATCAGTGTGATGCTGGCCTCATAGAATGACTTGGGGAGAATAGCTTCTGTTTCAATATTTTGGAAAAGTTTGAAAAGAAGTGGTATTAATTCTTCTTTAAAGGTTTGGTAGAATACAGCTGTAAAGCCATCTGGTTCTGGGCTTTTCTTTGTTGGAGGATTTCTGATTACTGCTTCAATCTCATTGCTTGTTATTGGTCTGTTCAGGTTCTCTATTTCTTCTTGGTTCAGTCTTGGTAGTTTGTATGTGTCCAGAAATTTATCCATATCCTCCAGGTTTTCATATTTGTTGGTGTACAATTGTTTATAATAATTTCTAATGACTCTTCCTATTTCTGTGGTATTGGTTGTAATGTCTCCCTTTTCATTTCTGATTTTTTGTTATTTGGTTCTTCTCTCTTCTTTTTTTGTTAACTTAGCTAATGGTTTGTCTATTCATCTTCCCCCCAAATTAACTTTTTGTTTCATGATGTTTTGTATTGTTTTTTGGGTCTCTATTTCATTTAGTTCTGCCCCGATCTTGATTATTTCTTTCCATCTACTACTTTTGGTATTGCATTTTTGTTGTTTTTCTAGTTCTTTGAGGCATAGTGTTAGTTTATTTATTTGAAATCTTTCCAGTCTTTTGATCTAAGCATTTATTGCACTAAACTTCCCTCTAAGTACTGCTTTTACAGTATCCCATAGGTTTTGGTATGGTGTATCTTTATCCTCATTAGTTTCAAGAAAATTTTTGTTTTCTGTTTAATATCTTCTTGGACCCATAGGTCATTCAAGAGTCTGTTGTTCAGTTTACATGCATTTGAGTAGTTTCTGGAATCTTGTTTGTTGTTGATTTCCCGTTTTAATCCATTGTGGTCTGAAAAGATACTTGGGATAATTTCAATTTTTAAAAATTTGCTAAGACTTTATTTGTGACCTAGTATGTGTTCTATCCTGGAGAATGTTCCATGTGCTGATGAGAAGAATGTATATTCTCTTGGTGCTGGATGAAATGTTCTGTAGATGTCTGCCAAGTCTTATTGGTCTAAAGTGTAATTTAAATCCTGTGTTTCTTTGTTCATGTATAGCCTGAAAGATCTGTCTAAGGCTGAGAGTGTTCATATCACCCATTATTATATTTGGGTCTATCTCTTTTTCTAGGTCTAAGAGTATTTGCTTTACATATCTGGGTGCTCCACTGTTAGGTGCATACATATTTATGATTTTTATGTCCTCTAACTGGATAAATCCTTTATCATTATATAATGGCCTTTTGTCTCTTTTTATGGTTTTTAGTTAGAAGTCTGTTTTATCCAATATAAGAATAGCTACCCCTACATGTTTTTGTTTTCCATTTGCATGGTATATCTTTTGCCATCCCTTCACTTTTAGTCTGTGTTTGTCTTTGTAGGTGAGGGTGTCTCTTGAAGACAGCAGATAGCTAGGTCTAGCTTCTTAATCCAATCTTTCAGTCTATCTTTTGAATGGGGAGTTTAATTCATTTACATTTAGAGTTGTTATTGATAAGTATTGCTTTACTCCTGCCATTATATGGCTTTTTGTTTAGATGTTTTAAACATTATTTGTCCCTTCCTTCCCTTTTCTTTTTTCTTCTTCAATGTTAGTTGGATTTTTGAGGTGACATGATTTAGCTTCTTTCTCTCTCTCATTTGCATTTTGGTTTTAGTGGCAGGTTTTGCTATTTCTTGTGAATCCATGATATTGATTATCATTTTTCAGATTTGGATGCAGGACTCCCTTGAGTATTTCTTGTAGGGCTGGTTGTGTGGTAGTGAACTCCCATAATTTTTGTCAGGGAACTACACTATTTCTCCCTCATTTCTGAATGATAACCATGCCGGGTATAGTATTCTTGGCTGGCAATTATTTTCTTTTAGTCTTTTGAACATATCGTCCCATTTTCTTCTGGCCTGTAAAGTTTCAGTTGAGAAATCTGCTGTTAGTCTGATGGGGGTTCCCTTATAGGTGACTTGATTCTTTTCTCTTGCTGCATTTAGAATTCTCTCTGTCTTTGAAATTTGCCATTTTGACTATCATGTGTTTTGGAGAAGATCTTCTTGGAATGAATCTGTCTGGGATCTTTGAGCTTCATGGATCTGAAGGTCTGCATCCCTCCCTATACCTGAGAAGCTTTTTGTTATTACTTCCTTGAATAGGTTTTTAATGCCTTTTCCTATTTCCTCCCCTTCTGGAATACCCATGATTCAGATATTTATGAGCTTGGGGTTGTCCACTAGCTATCTTTAATTTTCTTCAATTTTTAAAATTCTTTTCTCTCTCTCTTTTTTTTTTTTTTTTTTTTTTTTTGTCTGCTCAGGATATTTCAAAAAGACCTTCTTCAAGGTCTGAAATTCTATCTTCTGCTTGCTCGAACCTGCTGCTCAAGCTTTCTGTTCTGTTTTTTATTTCACTGAGTGAATCCTTCATTTCTAGGAGTTCTATTACATTCTTTTTTATGGTATTAATCTCTTTGTAAATTTCCTCCTTCATATCCTGGATATTTTTTCTTGTTTCATTGTGTTCTCTAATTGATTCTTCTCTTATCTCTCTGAGTTTTCTTAAGATCAGCGCTCAGAATTCCTTTCAGATGTCTCAAGGGTTTCTTGCTTTATGGGATCTGGTATTCGAGAATTACCATATTCCTTTGGTGGTATCATATCTTCTTGTTTATTTGCAGTTTTAGTATTTTTTCATTGATGTTTGGTCATTAGGTAGAACACTTGTTTCTTCTATTATTCTTTAGTGGGCTATGAATAGAAAGACTTCCTCCTCTATTTTTAGGCTCTGCTGATGACTCTTCTTATATCAGTGTAGTTAAATATGCAGTGGGCTGCTTCAGCTCCTGTTTGGTTGGAATACAGGCCCCTCTGGGACTTGGGTGGGCCTGGGTGGGCCTGCAGCCATGTTGGGGTGGGCTGTGTGGGAGCCTGCAATCATCTGAGAACCTGCTTGGTCAGTTTTCATTCCCTCTGGGATTCAGGTGGGAGGCTACACTCACCTGAGTGTTGGCTTGGTTGGTGTTCAACCCCTCTGGGGCTCCAGCAGGCCTAGGTGGGCCTGAGGCTGTGTCTGGGTTCATCTGTGTAAGAGTCTGCATTCACCTGGGCACCAACTTGGTTGGTGATTATCCTCTCTGGGTCTCAGGTGGAAGCCTGCACTCACCTGGGTGCTGGCTTGGTTGGTGCTTTTCCCCTCCAGGGCTTGGGTGGGCCTGGGTAGGCCTGCAGCTGAGTTGGGGGTCAGCAGCATGGGAGACTGTGTTCACCTGGGTGCCAGCTCAGTCAGTATTTGTCCTTCCCCCCACCTGGGGCATGGGCGGAAGCTTTCACTCAACTGGGTACTGGCTCAGTAGGTGCTCATTACCTCCAGGGCTTGGGATGGAGTCTGTACTCACCTGGGTGCTAGCTCGGTAGGTGTTGATCCCTTCTGGGGCTCAGGAGGGCCTGGGAAGGCCTGGGTGTGGCCGTGGCTATGTTGGGGTTCAGCCATGTGGGAGCCTGTGCAAACCTGGGCACTGGCTCAGTTGGTGTTCATCCGCCCCACCCCCCCAGGGCTAAGGTGAGAGGCTGCACTCACCTGGGTGCCAGCTCAGTAGATGCTTTCCCCCACAGGGCTCAGGATGGAGCCTGCATTCACCAGGGTGCTGGCTCAGCTGGTGTTTGTCCCCTCTCCCAGATAACACAATCTTATATGTAAAAAACTCAAAAGATTTCACAAAGAAACAAACAAAAAACTGTTAAAGCTAATAAATAAAGTAAGCAAGGTAGTAGGATACAAAGTCAATGCACAAAAATTAGTTGCAGAATACCTGAAACCATGCAATGTATAAAGAAATAGAAATTTATTCCTTACAGTTTTGAAGGTTGGGAAGTCCAATGTCCAGTCCAGGAACCACATCTGGTGAGGGCCTCGTTGGTGGTTGGTGACTCTCCACAGCAATGCAGGTTATCACATAACAAAAATGGCAGTAGCAGAGAGAATTAAGTCCTCACTCACTCTCTTTTTAAATCCATCAGAACCATGCCCCTTACTCAATAAATGGATCAATCCATTCACCAAGACACAGCCCTCACAGTCTAATCAGCTCCCAAAGGCCCCACCTTTCAATTGCCGTAATAGGATTTCCTATCCTCTTACCACTGTCGTGGTGGGGGTTAAGTTTCAATATGAGTTTTGCAGGGGACAAACATGTCCAAACTACATCAAACTTGAATAGATATTTCTCCAAAGAAGATATACAAATGGCCAGTAAGTACATGAAAATGCTAAACATCACTCATTATTATGAAAATTCAAATAAAAACTACTGTAAGATATTGCTTATGCCCCATTACAATGGCTGCTACCAACAAAACAGAAAATTACAGGTGTCGAGTTTGTGGAGAAATTTGGGGAACCCTTGCGCACTGTTGGTGGGAATGTAAAACAGTACAACCACAGTTGAAGACAGTGTCATGGTGCCTCAAAAAACACAAAATAGTGGGCCGGCCCGGTGGCGCACTGCTACAGTGCGCTGCTTGGGAAGCGCGGTGGCGCTCCCG
>NW_007735550.1:43819-45707 GCF_000696425.1 Galeopterus variegatus
GACCATAATCTAGTAAATAGGAACATGATCAAAGTAAAAGAACATGAATAAACAGATGAGAAAGACTGAATGGCCAAAACACAGGAAAAAATTGACCTCACTAGCAACTACATGAAATAATTTTCCATGCCATGTTTTAAACCAACAGATTTGCAAAAAATCAAAAGTCTAAAAATAATAAAAATTGGTGGTGATGAAGTATGTTTGTGTGTTATTTAGGAGGAGAGTAGAAATAAATTTTTCATTCACTGATGTTGTGGACGCAATTTGGTACAAACATTTTAAGAGTAAATTGACGATAGTTAGCAAGGGTAAATTATATGAGATATTCCCCACTTACACTATAGCACAGGCCACAAGGTGACATCTGTAAAGATGTTCCATCCAGCATTTTTGTATAAAGAAAAATATAAAAATTATCTAAATATCTATTGATAGATTTATGGATAAGTAAGATAGGGTATGTCATATTCAGAAATACTATGGTAGAATGACCTAACTAGATTTTTATGTTTAAATATAAAAAGAATTTTAAAACAATAAAACACAGAATGACATCAATATGTAGTACACAAAACATTCCCTACGTTATTTATGAGTATTTTTATATGAAACCTTTGCTTTGAATTGTTACAAACCAAATTCAAGATCGTGGCTGCCTCTTGGGAAGGAAAGAATGCTTAAGCCTCAGAAAAGTAAAAGGAACTTAACTAGTAATGGTTTGTTTGTTTCTTATATAAAAATATCTAAAGCAAATATAACAAAATTAACATTTGTTTATTTTGGTTACTTGGTAGATGGCTGTTTTCATATTCTTATCTCTTTTTTGTGTAATTATTTTTTGAAGTTAAAAGTAATAACACTTTCAGTAATCTGTGCTGCAGTTTTTGTTCAATAAAATATGCTTAATATGAAGTTTGATTAATTTGCCTCAAACCTTTGAAAGATTAATTCCCAACTTTTAATACCTAAATGACCAGGTGATATATAATGATTAAGAGATAGCACCAGTTTCCAGTCAAGTGTTCTGCAAATGGATCTTGAATAAATACAGAGGCGGGAGGGAAATATGCACCTCTTGACAAGAGGACACGGTATATGTAATTCCCTCAGTATGTCCCAGGGAAAGATTCTGGAGAAATATCATGATCTTCCTTAAGAAATGTATCATTGTAATGCACATCTCTAATCACTATTCTCAGAAGAAGAAACACATCAGCCACCTTTATGTAATTGGCAGGAACTCAATGATACTCAACAATACTCTAGTAATTAGCTCAGGTTGAGTGAACACAATGGGAGGAGAAACAGAAAGGTTTTTAATTCCTCACCAATCAGGAAGCAGCCAGGGTCCACTGCACGGAGAGAATCACATTCTGTCAGATTTGTAGGTTCCTGAGAACAGGACACAAACCTTATGTCCTTGGACAATGCCAATCTCTTTATCTTATTTTTCCTTTCACTGACACTGGAATGTTGTCTTTGTCCCAATTGCTATCTCGATAATTATGAATAAAATTCAGCACAAAATGGTTGTGGAATTTCTGATTTATTAGATTCTGAAAGAATCTGAATCTAAATACTCTTATAACAGTGAATAGAAAAGAAATTAATTCCTTGATGAATAGAATTGCTATTTAGCTGCTTTGTTTCTCTTTAAAGTACACCTAAATTGGAGTAATTATCATTGGAAGTCAGGAACCTAAAGTGGCCTGAATTATTTTTCTTGTTCAATTCAGTAATTGTACTTGCATTAATAACAGTATTTGTCTATAGAGCTCCAGACATTTCAGTTTGTTAGGAATTGTTTAAGCCAAATCAAATATTATTAATGCATGCACCAAAACAAAGGGGTAAAAGAGGTCTCAAACAAGAGAATTAGAGGGGG
>NW_007735550.1:46651-48206 GCF_000696425.1 Galeopterus variegatus
TAACCCTTGGCGGGAGCGCCGCTGCGCTCCCAAGTGGCGCACTATAGCAGTGTGCCACCGGGCCGGCCCCTCAAGGAATTGTTTTAGAATCAGGTCATATGCCTATAAATATAGTATTAATATAGTTTACTAAAGGCAGTCACATCATCTTACCAAACTCTCAGAAAATTTAATTAACAACACATTCTTTTTCTTTCTCTGTTTCTCTCTCTCCTTGCATTCTTGACCTCTATGTGTCTTTGCAGAAACATTAATAGCATGAACATTATGCTACAATTAAAAAACTAGACAGCACCACAATGCTGCTTGACAAGATATTTTTACAATTCTTTTTGATGTCATTCAGTTAAGAATGGATATCCTTTGAACTCTTGCAAATTAAGTGGATGTTCAGNTTCCAGGTCATATTTAGGGTTCACCTTTTTGCATAAAAACATTTCATTAGCTGAAACCAATTATTAATAGTAATTTTCATTCTTGAGTTTTAAATAACTAGACCGTCATTGAGGTTTTCTGAATAGTAAATATTTGTAGCTTTCACAGTACACTTGCTGTATGAGCTTGGCTTGCTTTGTTTCTATGAGCAGCAAGAAAATGACACAACCTGAAAATTTTGATTAAAGAAGACAAAAGTAAAGTATCTCTCCTTTGCAACTGAAAGTTAGATATTCATGAAAGCTAACTCTAGGCCATATCATGTATTTGGTGACAATTATAGTTATCTGTTACTTTCAATATTAAAATACAAAAGATATGAATACAAAATTTATATTAGAACCTTTTTATGGTACTCAAGGGAAATCCTGGTATTGCATCTATATTTACAGATCTATGAATATACTTTAGAATTAATGTCTGTAAATATAAAGATTTTTAACTGAAAAAGAAGTATTGTCTTATTTAGGTTGAAATAATAAATAATCTTAACAGTGCAAGCCAGACCATTGTAACTGATACTTATCTTTGAGTAAAGTGAGGTTAAATAGAGCCTGTACATGACCATGTGTGTATGAGAGTAAGTACATTTTTAAGGAATAGGGAGTCATTTAGATACATAGCTATATATAGATACATTGTATATGCCTGCATCAAATGTTAATTCCAAACACCTTGATAAATACTCATTTTCAATGATACATATTATTGTTATAATATTAAAAGACTTGGTTCTAAAAACTAAATTAAGAAATATAATTAGGATGCTAAATATGTGCATTATTGACCAAATCTCTTCTTTAGTATGTCAATTCAATTTCTTTGTATATACCTCTCTGAATTTTAAAAAACATTAATCCAAGTTTTTTATATTTTTCCCTTGGCTTACTCTTGTCTAGCCAGTCTCTTGAATTCTTATATTCAAGGAATTGTTTTATTTATTTTTTTTATTTTTATTTTTTTTTTCCTTTTTGTCTTTTTTTGTGATCGGCAACGGATTGCAACCCTCAGTGTCGCGCCCGTACCGGGACAGGCAACGGGATTGCAACCCTCGGTGTTGCGTCCGCACCTTGCTCAGCCAGTGAGCGGCCGGTCTGTATGTGGGATCCGAACCCTCGGC
>NW_007735550.1:48601-50814 GCF_000696425.1 Galeopterus variegatus
TGATGTCATTCAGTTAAGAATGGATATCCTTTGAACTCTTGCAAATTAAGTGGATGTTCAGTGGAAGTATTCTCTATGGAAGTTCTCTTAGCTATCTGAAAGATGTTTCCATTTTATAAGGTGAAGCATTAGTTTCAACTTCCATTACCAGCACCTATAATTTTGCTAAGTAATCATATACATATAGCACAGGCTTCAAAGTTATTTTTTAAAGTTAATTGAAAATATGTCTTCAATGTGTGAAAGTTACTTTTGCAATTTTTGTTGTGTGAGGTCGGCAAGTAAATTGATGGAGAATGCAAAGGCTTTTTTACTCTGCTTAATTATTTTCATGCATAGCCATTACAATATAACTGAGTAAAAGATGAAAAAATCTCAGTTACCAATTCTATTAAATACAAAACAGGGACTCCCTGAAATACTCCTTAGGGAGCATTGTTATGAGTGAAAAGTATGTTAGCTAAAAATGATATCATGGGTGTAACTTAATGGACTGAGATGAGGATAGTATATCAGTATTACTTTGGAATTTTATCTTTTATGGCCGATGAATAATACCCTTGACAAGATCCAAAATCTGAACTTGGACTATTATTTTTCCCTAGTTTACCATAAAATGAGGAGGCAGACTTTAACTCCAGAATGTTCAAAAGTGAAATATCATATTTAGCTTTGTATTAAAAGGTTCAATGATTTGTGATCTTGACATTTAAAACTCTGAATGATTTGTGATCTTGGGATTTGAGTATTTCTTTTTCTTTTCTTAAAAGCAAAATTACATTCAGTACATATTTACTTAACAAGTAATATGCTCTTGCTATAAAAAATTAGTTATGTAAAAAATCAAATTTTAAATTTTAAAATTATTGGGTAAAATTTAAGAAAATCTATTAACAGGTTAATCTGAAAAATGCTAATCTTCAAAATATTTTTCTGCTAAAAATTTGTTCTATGTCCTTATTCTCATTTTAACAAATATATATTAAGCCATAATATATACCAGTCATTGCCATAGACATTTGAGTCACAGTGTAACACACACACACACACACACACACACACACACTCACACAAAACCCTCAGTTCATTTTGTGCTACTATAACAGAATGCCTGAGACTAGGTAATTTAAAAAGAACAGAGATTTATTTCTTACAGTTCTGGAGGCTTGGAAGTCCAAGGTTGATGGGCCCACACCTAGTGAAAGATTTCATGCTTCATCATCCCATGGTGGAAGGTGGAAGGACACAAATGCATGAGAGAGAGAGAGAGAGACAGACAGACAGACAGAAGAGAGAGACAGAAGAGAGAAAGTGCACCAGCCAAGAAGAGGGGGTGAAATTCACTATTACAACAATCTCAGTGCTGCAAGAACAAAATTAATGCCATGTTTTCGAAATATTCATGGCCTTTTGGGGGCACATTCAAACCACAGAACTCTCCCTTCATTGATGATATGTTTAAGCAAGAAGAGACTGAAAATGAACAAGAAATATAATATATGCATATGTTGAGCAACAAGGGCTACAAAAAGTAAATAGAATAAGGAGAATATAGTTGAGTATCAAAGTGTGCCATGGATGGAGGTGAGGGAAGGGAAAAGAGGATCAGGGTAAGTCTCAGTGAGAGGTGAGATTTTGGCAAAAACACAAAGGATATGAAAAAGCTAAACAAGTGGACCTATGGATATAGTGGGTTACAGGTAGAGGGAGCAGCTAGAGAAAAGGCCTTAAGGTAAGAATATCCTGGGACAGGTTATGTAAGCTGTCAGGAGGCCAGTGCAGCCATTGCTAGTGAGTAGATGAGGACAGGAGCCCGTGAAGTCAGAGCATGGGGTCCAACAGATATGGCCATATCACTGTAGGGATTTTCAGTGCAGGTAGAACATGATCCCACTTAATTTGCAAAAGATCACTCTGGCTCTTCTGTTGAGAATAAACTGCGGGCAGATTTTGGGTTTCTTTTGTACAACACATTGTTTCAAATTTTAGTGGTTTAAAACAACCATTTTACATTGCCATGTTTTTGTGCATCAGAAATTTAGAAAGTCCTCTGCTGGAAAATTCTCATTTGGGGTTTTCATGGCAGGTGCACACCTACAACGGCTGGGGCCGCACTCATTTGGAGGCTTCACTGGGCAGGATAACAAGGATGGCTCATTCACACTTCTGGAAGACAATGCTGACTGGTGGTAGGGAGCTCAGCTGGAGCTGAT
>NW_007735550.1:51462-53344 GCF_000696425.1 Galeopterus variegatus
TGATCAGAATATCTGCATGTGGTCTTTCCTGGATGATGGTCTAAGCTTTTTATGTTACAGTGGCCTTTACTTAGAATATGTCCCAAGAGAAGAGGACCAGACAGTAGCTACATGACTTTTATGACATAGCTTCAAAAGCCATATAGCATCATTTCCTTCCTATTTTATCAAAATCAAAAGCCCATCAAGATTCCCGCATGACTTTTATGACATAGCTTCAAAAGCCATATAGCATCATTTCCTTCCTATTTTATCAAAGAAGTCAAAAGCCCATCAAGACTCCTAGGAGGAGTGGCAAAAAACTTGTATTCCTATGTTAAAATCTCTAGTTTGCCTTGTAGCTACAAATTATTTATCTGTCTACCATATGCAAACTATGCTCACCCTTTTGGAGGACCCCACATCTCCAAATTCTCATCACATTACAGCATCAGGCTGGATCCTGAGAGCCAGGATTTCACCATCTAAATCAGGTCTAGAAGAGAATGAGATTCTTATTTTTCAAGTGTAATTCCTTGGATATAGTTTTTTAGGTATCCTTCATCTTAATCATAAGACCTATGAATGCAAGTGATAAGTTTTCTCACCCCTCTATTCCATGGACTCAACATACAATGTTGGGACAGATGTAGAATCAATATGATAGACATCGTCATTCAACACTGGGAAGATGAGAGGCACATTGCAATCACTGAGCAAAATTGGCTCTCTTTTCTTCTAAGAAACAAACTCAAGTACAGATATGACTTCTCTCAGTCCCCAAACCTATGAGCAATAACAACAACAGCAAAACAAATTATCAGCTCCACTTAGCATGCATGCACATGTACGCAGCCATACAGTTGGAGAATAAAGCAGAATGAGTCAATAAACACATTTTTTTTTTCAGAAATAAGAACAAGGGGAGAAACACAATAGTCACTAATATAAAATTATTCTAAAATTTCTCAAGTAAAGAGTGTGAAAATGGGGGTGGGAAGTCTTCCTTGGTTAGTTCAGCCATTGGTCTCCATGCCCTTCCCTCCAACCTCAGGTAAGCCCGTTCTTTTCTATTATCTTCCTAGGCTTCATATGGAATGGGTGTTGGGAAATAAGCTGTCCTCAGGAATCAAACATCTTTCTCAGCCTGTTTCCCTGCCACGGATTTTTCTTTTGACTGCACCTCCTAAAAATTTATTCAGCTTCTTATATGTTTTTTTCTACTCCATGTGCCAATCGCATCCACAATTTTTTCTTAGACCAACCTCTCTCTTTCTCTCAACTTAATTATGGTTACCTTGACTGAATCAGTTGTCAGGAGAGAGCTAAACTTTCAGTCTTTTTTGTTTTGTTTTTCCAGTGAAAGGGTTCATTGGGAAGCATCTTGTTCAGATTGTAAAACACAGTATAACAGCTGTACCATTAATTTTTATCATGGCCACAAAGCTAGATTCTAAATGGCCTTTGTTAGCCTAACACTTTCTAAGTTTTATCAACTATTGGTTAAGAAATAGAATCAGTTGCCACTACCAGCCCCACAATTTTGGACTCTTACTATTTCCTTTTATAAGTGCTTGGAAACCAGCCAGTTTTCTCTGGCCTCCTCTCTTCCTTATAGTACTTTTCATTTTTTCTTTTCTTCTTCTTTTTTTTTTTGTATTTTTGGTGGCTGGCCAGTACAGGGATCCAAACCCTTGAGCCTGGTGTTATCAGCACCATGTTGTACCAACTGAGCTAACCAGCCAGCCCTCCTTGCAGTACTTTTTCAAATACAGGCAATAATAATAAACTCAAGCTATTAATATATTATTTTCAAACATTTGCTTAAAATTACAAGACATCTTGGTATCTTATTTGCCTTTTAATTTACTGCAAGAAACAATGTTGCAGAACGCTATTGATA
>NW_007735550.1:54289-54697 GCF_000696425.1 Galeopterus variegatus
TTGGTATCTTATTTGCCTTTTAATTTACTGCAAGAAACAATGTTGCAGAACGCTATTGATATTTGATTCTGTACCTCACAAATATGTACAACAAACTATGTTTCAATTAAGAGATTTTAAATAGCTTGCGAACTGATCTGTGGAAGTGTAGATCTAATGAGAAATTTAATTTGTTCCTACCTGCCTAATTTACAAGACAGTTTGCAAAAAATGTCATACATATTCAATTTATATTTCTTTATTCTAGGTCACTGAAGCTGGAATTTTTATAATTACATTTTTGTATAGATATGAATAAAGAAATAGGTGTGTAACTGCTTCGAGAACATAATGGCAATTGTTTTTGATGAAATGACACCTATTTGCACCCATTGATTGTTATTCTGCTGGTGAGAATGACCCTCTGTG
>NW_007735550.1:55306-63952 GCF_000696425.1 Galeopterus variegatus
CTAGGTCACTGAAGCTGGAATTTTTATAATTACATTTTTGTATAGATATGAATAAAGAAATAGGTGTGTAACTGCTTCGAGAACATAATGGCAATTGTTTTTGATGAAATGACACCTATTTGCACCCATTGATTGTTATTCTGCTGGTGAGAATGACCCTCTGTGTATGAAGGAAAAATGAAAAGCTAAAATATTTTATTTAGTTTACTTAGTTGTGAATCAATATTAAATATGATAACCTGAAAAACCTGAAAAATGTATCTTCATTTAGGTTGCAAAAAGTTTCTCAAGAATTTAAGTATTTATTATCAGGGACCTGTTTAAAAAGAATTATCTGATACATTTCAAAAATAAACCACAATGTATTGCTTCATGATGCTTACTGAGCACAATTATTTCACTCTTCTATCCCCAAACTCTATTTAAATGACAGTGTAAATATAAAAAGAAAAAGAAAGGCATACATTTGTGAAACGTCAAAAACAGTGTCAAGAGCAAACTGAAATATTAAGAAGTTTCTGGAAGATATAATGCAAGTGGGATCCAACTGGTCGCAGAACTTCGGGACTTACAACCTTACACAGGGTACAGATAAAACCTCCAAATAAGCACATTTTCACAAGAAACAAAAATATAAAATTATTCCAAGGAGTGAAGAGCAGGAGATGATATGGTGATCAGTGATACAGTTATCAGTTCATGTTGAGTAAAAGGTCAGTGGATCAATTTTCATAGAAGTCACTATGGCATTTGTTCCAGGACCAAATTCAGTAATAGAGTTCTTCAAAGGCAGGGGGCATATGCTAAAGGAGACTCACAGACTGTAGGCAGAGGGGAAAGAGGAAAACAGAGCTCACACAATTAGATTTCAAGCTACCCAAATGCCCTGCTCACCCGCACCAGCCCTAAAGCCTGGGAACCAGCGTTTCCTGATTTTGCTTAAGTCATGCTAACAAAATACTCCCCAGCTACCAAAAGTGATTAATCTAGACTCTTAGAGAAAGAAATAATCAAGAATCAGTAAATATTAGAAGTTTCTTAATAGCATTTAACACTACAAACAGAAGATATTTACTAGCCTGAACAAATAGAAGAAATAATCCCCAAGCAAACAGAGTTAATAAAAGGCATCCCTATAACTGGTAGATTTAAAATATAACATCCTTAACATGAGGACAATAATTAAACAATAATTAAAGGCATGATAGCTGAAATCTCAATAGAGGAAATAATCCCTAAGGAAACAGATAACAAAAAAGTTCAAATAATAAAGTTTTTAATAGAAATAACTAGCGAACTAAGAGTGATACATTAAGGTATAACCTTTGTAACACAAGAAAAATTAATTTAAAAATGATTTCTAAAATTCAAACCTCAATAACTAGGCTGAATAGCAGAATGCACATGGCTGAAATAATATTATAGAGCTCACAAATAAAAAAATACTAAGTTCAGATGCAGAAAATCCAGCAGCACCACTCTATTTATTCCAAAAGATGATTAAAAGAATATATAATAAAGAATTAATAGAAAATTTTCCTGAAAGACTTCATTGTTGAGGTAACAAGGACCCACCAACTTCTTTATAGAAATATTTAAAAGTAAATAAATCTAATAAGCACATAATGACTTTTAAAAATATAGAAATGCAAACAAACAAACAAAACCCTGAAAGAAAAAGAGAGAGACAGAAAAGGTGTTCCATAGATTCTGTTGTTCCACCTCATACTCCTTTCATTTGAGGAATGCCCTCCTATATGTGTTGGTCAATCAATCCAAAATTCTGTGTCCCTTGAATTTGAGCACTCAAATTAATATGGCTGGCCAGAAAGTCCCCATTTCTTTGAATAGAACTGTTAGTTCACTGGTGGGTATTGACCCAGGTAGATTTCCCGAGTCATTCTTTAGGGATGAATGAGAACTCTGGGAAAAAAAAAAGATACCTCTTCTTCTTTTATTGTAAAAGTACAAATAATTGGTTGGCAAGAGCCAGAATTAGTGTTTAGCATCCTTCTCTGATTTTGCTGGACCCAATTATTTGACTTTCCAGATTCACTTGGGCATTCTTTCTGCTTGGTGCTTCTGATGTACCTCCAGGAAGATCACCTGGCACCAACCCCATTCTTGAGGCCACAAAGGAATGGTTTTGTTATTTATGAAAGGGAGGCTCTTTGGGCTCCTTGACTGCAACATCGGACAGAGTGAGAGAAAATAGCATTGCTTGGAATGTCACTTGTTAACTGGTCAGGACTAACGTAGCAGCTGCTCCAATTTCCTCACGTCCCTCTAGGCTAGAACACAACACACCAGAGCCCTACCTCACCTTGTGTGGTGTACCTCTTGACTTCTAGCTCAGGGCTTCCCACTGCTGCCATAGGTTAAAATATCCAGTAGCAACACCAATAAAATAATAATAGTAATAATAATAATGTTTATTGAATTCTTACTGTATCTAGACATTGTTTTCAATATTTCACATACACTAACATATTTCACATATACTAATTCAATTTTTATCCACAAGGTAGGAACTATTTTTATACCTGCTTTGACAATGAGGAAAATGAGAAAGAAAAGCTGAAGCCTGGCAAAGCTACAGTGACCAGGAGTACATAGGAAAATGTTACAGATAATTTTCCCAAAAGCACTGGGAAAGAGTGGTAGTTCTCAGCATACTCTGGTGGAAGATCTGAAACTAACTAGATCCAGTTGGCAGTGTGTCTGTGCCTTGGAGGAAAAGGGACTCTGTGAGTGGATTGAAAGAGCTGTTTCACTAAACACTATGACAGTCAGTGCTCAGGCAACCTTACAGGGGGATCCATTCCCCATTCTAACTACACGTAACTATGAACTTTGTTGGCCATTGACTTTACAAGGGAAGCAAAGTGAATCACGGATCTCCAGGTACAGTGACAGTTTGCTACTTCTTGACAGTCCAGCACAGTTGAGCTCTAACCTCACAGTTAACCACAGATTGGGAGCAGTGCTTCAGCTCAGGGGTAGTCCCACAGCAGAACTGGCAGATCTGGAGGCTTCAGTCCAACCAGCCCCGGTGGAGTGTGGTAACACTGCATCACTAACATTGTAGTAGTTTACTCCTTTAGAAATTCTTTAGTAGGACCTCTCCCTAACCAAGTGCAAGACAAAAGCAGCAGTATCCTGCACAATTACCCAAAATGCCAATTCAGATCTCTGGCACTGGAAACCAGAAGCAGTATTCTAGTTTTGTCAACATAAAGGTGCCCTGCTAAAGCTTTATACTTGTAGACATCTAGAAAACTGACAGAACTGTTAGCCCATCCTCAGTGTTGTGATGGTGATGGTGACTTGGAAGAAGCAGAATTCCAAAGAATGAAACTGATATTTCTTATTTCTTCGTTTAAAAGTATATGGGTTTAGGTGATTTTATTTGGGCATTAATGTAATGGCCGGAAGATTTAATAGTCCAGAAATTTTCTGGATTCAGATATGGCTGGGCTGCTTGTTTGAATGTTTGCTGGGAATCTCAAAATCAATTTCTCTCTCTCTCTCTCTCTCTCTCTCTCTCTCTCTCTCTCCCCCCCCCCCCCCCCCCCCCCCCCCCTCACTCCCTCCCCACTCCCACTCCATCCATCTGTCGTCACTGGCCAGATTTTTCTCATCTCTGAAATCTGCTTTGCTCTACATTAGGTTCGTTTTCAAACTCAAACTTCAATCTCACAGTTCTAAAATAAAGTAAATAATGTAATGCAGTTACTAAAGTAATTAGCGTCTTAAAAAAATTGAATGGGGAAAAGCAGGAGCAGAAAACTACTAAGAAAAAAATCTATTTCTATATCCCCATATGTAAACACACTTTTAGAAAATGAGTTGACTTTAGAGTTATTTTAATGTTAACTTAATTGTATTGTCTACCTGTGTTTGCAAACATTTCTGAGAATCTTTCCATGACGATTGCTTTCCGTCACATTTACCAGTGAAATTAGTGTGAAAACTCTGAATTATAGGTTCTGATTGAATCAGCATGTAGCAAGCTAGCACTAATTGATTTGACTGCAGATCAGAGACAGAACATATTTTGGAAATGCTGTATTGCTATCCATGTAGACATAGCCTTAGTATAAACTGACACTATCTGTCAAGGTCCACCACACATTTAGAATACCATCTGATCATGAAATAGCAAAGCAAGTTTTTGTTAGATGAAACACCTAAATATATTCGTGCTCTTTAAAAAATAAACTCTCTAGATAGGTCATTAAAAGCAATACTTAAAAATGGAAACTGACAAGCCAAAAGAGGGTAAGTGTGGATCCATTGTTAGAGCTCAATATAGCTTCCATACCATTAAAAGCGGGGATTTTGATCTGCCTACGAAAATGACGTTTTGATTTTACTGTCTCTTCTCACATTCTTCTCACACTGACAATTTGTAGTTAAAAAAGAACAAATCATGCAGATAATTTGAATATTGGCTTTTGTCTTCCCTTGTGTCTACATTTTCTAAATAGACAAACTGACAGGTGATGCCTCGGTTTATCTAATCTCAACAAATCTTTTCGTGCTCTGTTCAATAATATCACTTGACACCTTTCACTTACGTTAGCGTGCAGATTATTTCTCTACACGGATTTTACATAAGATGAATAAATTATTTAGAATGGAATTTAAACATGTAATTAAAATGAAGCAAAGTATTAGCTTTCACTAATCCTTAACACTTCTAATAAAATAAATGGGCACTGTTGCAACATAATCATTTAAGTCATATTTTTAAGCTGTCCTTCTGCTTAACATTACTTTCTGTGACTTTTATTTATTAGCGTGAAAATTTCAATACAATCTTATGCAATGTCTTCCACCAGTATATAAAAACCTAAATAAGTATGTATCTGTGCACATGTGTGTGAATATATATATATAATATTTTACAAACATCTTTTTATATAGTATTAGCAAATTGTAAAATTTTAAAGTTCTACATCTGTTTATTTAAATTTTTAAATTATATTATAATATCTAAATTCTCCTTTACAGAGACATCTCCCCCAAAATGTCAGCACAGTTGATTTTTCTGGATATACATTAGGGGAAAAAAAGTGTCTGTATCGGTATATATGTATCTTTTATCTTCCACACTTACCCTAGTGTTCTCAACTTTGATATTTTTTCCTTTAGTAATATTTCTTGAGAGTTATTGGTACTAACACATGGATATCAAAATCTTTATCATATTCTAGTAAATGAATGCAATGTAATTCACATAACCACACCACTACAGTTGGACATTTAAATTGTTTTTGGTTTTCTTTTTCTATTTGGCAATACTGCTATAATACACATTCTAGAACGTATATGTATGAAAGTGTATATCTTGTCTGAGACTTTCAGTTATGAATAAGGAGATTATGTCACAGGCTGCCTACATTAATTCCCCAGTCCAACCAAGAAATGTCACAGAAGTAAAAAAAAAAGTATATTTATTTGAAGAGCTAATGTATAGCTATGAGTGATTGGTTGTTAAGGCCATGGCAGCCTGAGGTAGAGTCAGGCCTAGTGCCATTGTCACTGGAAAATAGAATGGGGAAGCTTCTGCCATATTTCCTGTGTAGATCACTCCCTGCTACTTCATTATTGAATTTTTTTTTAAAAAATTTTTACTTCTTAATATACATTGTAGTTGATTTTTGTGACCCTTTGCTTGTTCCTCTTTCTCCCGTCCCTCCCGCTCTCCTCTCGCCACCACTAGATAATATCTGTTCGCTTGTCTTAACAAGTTCAGGGAATTGCTGACTGTTGTGTTTTCTGCCCCCTCCCCATATTTGTTTGTTTATTTATTTTTAGCTCCCACAAATAAGTGAGAAAATGTGATATTTCTCTTTCTGTGCCTGACTTGTTTCACTTAATATAATTTTCTCTAAGTCCATCCATGTTGTTGCAAATGATAGTATTTCATTCTTTTTTATGGCAGAGTAGAATTCTATTGTGTAGATATACCACAATTTCCTTATCCACTCATCTGATGATGGACACTTGGGCTGAAACCAACTCTTCGCTATTGTAAATAGTGCTGCAATAAACATTGGCACAGGTATCCCTTCAGCATGATGATTTCCATTCCTCTGGGTATATTCCCAGCAGTGGAATAACTGGGTAATATGGTAGCCCTATCTGTAATTGTTTGAGGAACCTCCATACCATTTTCCATAAAGGCTGCACCATTTTGCAGTCCCACCAACTGTGTATAAGAGTTCATTTTTCTCCACAACCTCGCCAGCATTTATCATTCTCAGTCTTTTGGATATTAGCCATCCTGACTGGAGTGACATGGTATCTCAAAGGGGTTTTGATTTGCATTTCCCAGATGCTGAGTGATGTTGAGCATTTTTTCATGTGTCAGTTGGCCATTTGTATATCTTCCTTTGAGATATGCCTATTCAGCTCCTTTGCCCATTCTTTAATACGGTTATTTGTTTTTTTGTTGTAAAGTAGTTTGAATTCCTAGTATATTCTGGATATTAATCCTTTGTCAGATGTATATTTTGCAAATACTTTCTCCCACTCTGTTGGTTGTCTTTTCACTCTGTTGATTGTTTCTTTTTCAGCACAGAAGCTTTTTAGTTTGATATAATCCCATTTGTTTATTTTTCTTTTAGTGCCTGTGCTTTTGGGGTCATATTCATGAAGTCTGTACCCACTCCTACTTCCTAGAGTGTTTCCCCTATGTTTTCTTTAAGAAGTTTTATTGTTTCAGAATGTATATTTAATTCTTCAATTAAATTTTGAGTTGATTTGGTATATGGTGAGAGGTATGGGTCTAGTTTAATTCTCGTACATATGAATATCCAGTTTTCCCAGTACCATTTGCTGAAGAGGAAGTCTCTTCCCCAGTGTGTGGACTTGCTGCCTTTGTCAAAGATCAGATGGCTGTAGGCATATGGGTTAATTTCTGGGTTCTCTATTCTGTTCCATTGATCTGTCTGTTTTTGTGCCAGTACCATGCTGTTTTGGTTATTATAGCTTTGTAATATAGTTTAAAGTCAGGTAGTGTTATGCCTCCAGCTTTATTTTATTTTTTGCTCAGGATTGCTTTGGCTATGCACGGTCTTTTGTTATTCCATATAAATGTCTGGATAGTTTTTTCCATTTCTGAGAAAAATGTCATTGGAATTTTGATGGGGATTCCTTTGAATCTGTAGATCACTTTGGGTAATATGGACATTTTCACAATTTTAATTCTTCTGATCCAAGAGCATGGGATATCTTTCCATCTTCTTGTGTTTTCTTTAATTTCTCTCAACAGTGACTTGTAGTTCTCTTCGTAGAGGTTTTTCACATCCTTAATTAACTTTATTTGTAAGTATTGTATTTTCTTGGTGGCTATTGTAAATGGGCTAGCTTTCTTGATTTTTTTTCTGTGTATTCACTGTTGGAGCATAGAAATGCTACTGATTTTTGTGTGTTTATTTTTATCCTGCAACATTGCTGATATCATTTATCATCTCTAAGAGTTTTTTGTAGAGGCTTTAGGCTGTTCAATATATAGGATAATATTAGCCACAGACAGGGACAGTTTGACTTTACCTTTTCCAATCTGGATGCCCTTTATTTTCTTCTCTTCTCTGATTGCTCTGGCTAGTACTTCCAACAGTATGTTGAATAGGAGTGGTGAGAGTGGGCATCTGTGTCTAGTTCCTGTTCCTGTTCCCCATTCATGATGATATTGGCAGTGAGCTTATCATATATGGCTTTAATTGATATTTTCCACCTATATCTATCTTGTAGAGAATCTTTATCATGAAAGAATGTTGAATTTTGTCAAATGCTTTTTCAGTGTCTATTGAGATGATCATATGGTCTTTGTCTTTGCTTTTATTGAAGTGGTGTATCACATTTTTTGATTTGTGTATGATGAACCAACCTTGCATCCCTGGGATGAATCCCACTTGGTCATGGTATATAATTTTGTGTATGTGTTGCTGTATTCTGTTAGCTAGTATTTTATTCAGGATTTTTGCATCTATATTCATCAAGGATATTGGCCTGTAGTTTTCTACTTTTGAGTATTTTTGTCTGGTTTCTATCAGGGTGATGTTTGCCTCATAGAATGAGTTTGGGAGACTGGTCTCTGTTTCAATCTTTTGGAATAGTTTGTGGAGAATTGGTATCAGTTTCTCTTTGAAGGTTTGATAGAACTCTGCAGTGAACCCATCTGTTCCTGGGCTTTTCTTTATTGGGAGACTACTGATAACAGCTTCAGTCTCTATTATTGTTATTGGTTTGTTCAGATTTTCTATATCTTCTTGGCTCAGTTTTGGTAGTTTGTATTGAATAGTTTGTGGAGAATTGGTATCAGTTTCTCTTTGAAGGTTTGATAGAACTCTGCAGTGAACCCATCTGTTCCTGGACTTTTCTTTATTGGGAGACTACTGATAACAGCTTCAATCTCTATTATTATTATTGGTTTGTTCAGATTTTCTATATCTTCTTGGCTCAGTTTTGGTAGTTTGTATGTGTCCAGAAATTTATCCATTTCCTCCAGATTTTCAAATTTGTTGGCATACAAATTTGTTTATATAGTTTTTTATAGTAGTCTCTAATGATTCCTTGTATTTCAGAAGTATCAGTTGTAATATCACCTTTTTCATTTCTAATTTTTGTTATTTG
>NW_007735550.1:64911-75141 GCF_000696425.1 Galeopterus variegatus
TATCTGGTCCCAGGCTTTTCTTTGTTGGGAGCCTTCTGATAACAGCTTCAATCTCCTTTATTGTTATTATTCTGTTCAGATTTGCTACGTCTTCATGGCTCAGTTTTGGTAGCTTTTGTGTGTCCAGAAATATATCTATTTCCTCCAGCTTTTCAAATTTTTTGGCGTATAGTTGTTTATAGTAGTCTCAAAGGATTCCTTGTATTTCAGAAGTATCAGTTGTAATATCACCTTTTTCATTTCTAATTTTTGTTATTTGGGTCTTCTATCTTCTTTTCATAGTTAGACTTGCTAAAGGTTTGTCAATTTTATTTATCTTGTCAAAAAATCAACTTTTTGTTTCATTGATCTTTTGTATCATTTTTGGGGGTTTCTATTTCATATAGTTCTCTGAACTTAATTGTTTCTTTCTCTTCTCTGATCTTAATTATTTCTTTACAACTTTGGGTTTGGATTGTTCTTGTTTTTCTAGTTCTTTAAGGTGAAGTGGTAGGTTATTTATTTGCCATCTTTCCATTCTTCTGAAGTAAGCATTTAGTGTGATAAATTTCCCCCTTCAGACTGCTTTTGCAGAATCCCACAGGTTTTGGTATGAAGTGTCATTATTTTCATTATTTTCAAGAAATTTTTTGATTTCCTGTTTAATTTCTTCTTGGGTCCATATGTCATTAAGTAGAATGTTGTTTAATTCTGTGTTTGTATAGTTTCCAGAGTTTCATTTTTATTGTTTTCTAATTTTAATCCTTTGTGATCAGAAAAATACATGTAAAAATTGAAATTGTTTTTGAATTTGTTGAGACTTGCTTTGTGACCTAACATTTGATCTATCCTGGAGAATGTTCCATGTGCTGATGCAAAGAATGAATGTTCTAAGGTTGTTGGATGGAATGCTCTGTTGGTCTAAAGTGTTGTTTAGATCTTGTGTTTCTCTATTGATTTTTCATCTATATAATCTCTGCAATGTTGAGAGTGGGGTGTTCAGGTCCCTCGCTATTTTGGTGTTAGTGTCTATCTGCTTCTTTAGATGTAATAGTGTTTGCTTTATAAATCTGGTGCTCCAACATTGGGTCCATATATATTTATGATTGCTATGTCTTCTTGATGGATAGATCCTTTTGTCATTATATAGTGGCCTTCTTTAACTCTTTTTATGGTTTTTGCTTTAAAGTCTACTTTATCTGATATTAGAATAGCTACTCCAGCTTGTTTTTATTTCTATTTGCATGGTATATCTTTTTCCATCCTTTCACTCTTAGTCTATGTGTGTCTTTACAGGTCAGGAGAGTCTCTTGAAGGCAGCATATTGTTGGGTCCATCTTTTTAATCCAGTCAGTTAGTCTGGGTCTTTTGAGTGGAGAATTTAATCCCTTTACATTTAGAGTTATTTTTGAAAAGTGTTGATTTACTACTAGCATTTTATGGATTTTTTTTAGATGTCTTAAGTATCTTTTGTTCCTTTCTTTCTGATTTTCTGTTTGTTTTCTGTGTTTGTTGGTTTTGTGAGGTGGTAGATAAACTATTTTTCTCTTTACTGTTAGCATTTTTGATTTACTGGTAGGCTTTGTTCTTTCTTGAGTATTCATAGCAGTGATGGTTGTTTTTCCAGGTATCAAATCCAGTTCTTCCTTGAGAATTTCTTGTAAGGCTGGTCATGTGGTAGTGAACTCCCACAGTTTTTGTTTGTCTAAGAAATATACTATTTCCTCTTCATTTTGGAAGGATAGCCTTGCTGGGTAAAGTATTCGTGGCTGGCAATTATTGTCCTTTGGTATTTTGAATATATCATCCCATTCTTTTCTGGCTTTTAGGGTTTCTGGTGAAAAGTCTGATGTTAGTCTCTTGGGGCTCCCTTATTGGTAACTTACTGCTTCTCTCTTGCAGCTTTTAAGATTCTCTCTTTAGGGCCAGCCCCATGGCTCACTCAGGAGAGTGTGGTGCTGGCAGCACAGAGGCCATGGGTTCGAATCCTATATAGGGATGTCTGGTGCGCTCACTGGCTGAGCGTGGTACAGGTCACACCATGCTGAGGGTTGTAATCCCCTTACCAGTTAAAAAAAAAAAAAAGATTCGCTCTTTATCTTTGAGTTTTGCCAGTTTGACTGTAACATGTCTTGGAGAGGACCTTTTTGGGTTGAATATGTTTGGGGATCTTAGGCCTCCTGAATCTGAAGATCTGTGACTTTCCCTATACCTAGGAAGTTTTCTGCTATTATTTCATTGAATATGTTTTCAATGCCATTTCCTTTTTCCTCCCCTTCTGGAATACTCATGATTCAGATATTTGAGTATGTAAAGTTGTACGTTATCTCTCTTAGATTTTCCTCAATTTTTTAACTCATTTCTTTTTTCTGGTCTTCTGTGTTAATACAAACATCCTCTCTTCATGGTCAGAAATTCTCTCTTCTGCTTGTTTTAGCCTGCTGGTTAGACCCTCTGTTGTGTTTTTTATTTCATTGAATGAACTCTTCAGCTCCACAAGCTCTTCTACATTCTTTTTCAGGACACTGATTTCTTTGTATATTTCTTCTTTCAGGTCCTTTATATTTTTTCTCATTTCATTGTGTTGTCTAACTGAGTTTTCTTATATGTCATTTAGTTTCTTTAGAATTGTTGCTTGAGGGGCTTGCCCGGTGGCGCACTGCTACAGTGTGCCGCTTGGGAGCGCGGCGGCGCTCCTGCCGAGGGTTCGGATCCCACATACAGACCAGTTCCCGCTCACTGGCTGAGCGAGGGGTGGGTGCAGCGCTGAGGGTTGCGATCCCGTTGCCGGTCCCGGTCCGGTACGGGCGCACCACTGAGGGTTGTGATCCGTTGCCGGACCTGAAAAAAGACAAAAAAAAAAAAAAAAAAAAAAAAGAATTGTTGCTTGAAATTCCTTGTCAGTCATTTCAAGGACTTCCTGTTCTATAGGATCTAGAGCTTGAGAATTATTATTTTCCTTCGGTGGTGATATACTTTCTTGGTTTTTCATATTTCTGGTATCTTTCCTTTGGTGTTTAGTTATTGTGGCAGTGGGTATCACAGTCCACTCATTCCAACCTGATGTCTGGCCTGCATCCTGAAGGGACTGCCAAGTCTGGGCAGTAGGAACTAGCCTGGGCTGGAGGGGTCCCACATTGCCTGCCTGTTCTGAACATGGTTGGCTTGGAGTTTGTGGGCCTGGTGGCTCTCAGGCCTCTCCAGGCAGCAGGGACTGACCTGAGCTGGGGGTCCTGTGGTGCCTGCCTGTTCTGGCATGGCTGACTTGGGGTGCGTGGGCCTGGTGGCTCTCAGGCCTCTCTGGGCAGTGGGCAATGGCCAAGGCTGGGGGTTCCATGGCACACAACTCCTGCCTGTTTCAGCATGGCTCTCGGTCCTCCTGCTGTTGCTTTTTAATAGTTGCAAATTGGTTGATTTGTGGGAGAGAGTGACACTAGGAACTGTCTACTCCACCATCTTGACTGGAAGCCTACCTCATTATTTCAAAGTGGAAAAGTAGCAGGGCCAACTGAGGAGCTTTTTGCCCAGTACATAATGTGAGTGAAAAACAGCTGCTACTGAGTGTTCTTTCATGTTTTACTCTACTTCTAAACTGCAGCTTGGAAACTGTAATCAATTGAGAAAATTCATTCAACAAAGATCAGTGTCAGGTGGAGCTACAGAAGTTCTCTGAAGGATAGTCACTTAGTGAAGAAAGAACAAATAGAGGTTTGAAAACCCATTCTATGATGTTCTGAGAACTTTTTCCTGGAGTGAGCTGCAACACTAACCCTATCAAAACTTTGTAAGCTAGTGCTAGATCTTGGCTCTAATAACCTTTATAATACTACTCAAGAGGGCTAAAATAGTCAGGGGAAATTTTCTCACAGACAAAATAGCCAGACATAGAGAAGCACAACAAAATAAAAGAGAAACAACAAAACATAACATATTCTATACTGGATAATTATAATACTACTCAAGAGGGCTAAAGTAGTCAGGGGAAATTTTCTCACAGACAAAATAGCCAGATATAGAGAAGCACAACAAAATAAAAGAGAAACAACAAAACATAACATATTCTATACTGGATAAACCAGAATTAACAGAGCAGGTAAATCAAGAATCATTTAAAAAGCAAAAAAACAAACAAAAATAGTCCATGGAGCTAAGCTGTAGATAATTGAAGAAGGAATAGTCATTTAAAAAGTACACTGGTAACAAAAATTACAATAGTTGAAATAAGGAACAAAGCATATGAGCCAAATGCAAACAAGATAGACCCAAAAAAATGAATTTTGGAACTGGAAAATCAATTTTAGAAAGCAATTAGAAAAGGCAAGATATAAAATAAATATGAAAAATTGTTAATGAACATGGAGGATAAGAGTAGAAATAGTATGAGTCATCATAGACTCAGAAAAATAGAGAGAAAAAAAGATGAGATGGAATATCTGAAGAAATAATGACTAAGAACTTCAAAGAATTAAAGGAAAAAGGATGAATGCATAATACTGATATGATGCACTGCCAAGCAGAATAGGTGGAAAAGCCTAAATCTAGACAGATTAGAGTGTAACATAAGCACAACAAAGACCAAGTGAAATTCTAAAAGTTTCTAGTAAGAAAGAGATCACCCACAAAAGAAACATAATTAGACTGATGGCAACCTTCTCAACAGAGGCACAAGAAACAAGGTGACTTGGTGATTAGTTACAAAGTTTCTAAAGAAAAGATCTTTTGAGCTAGAATTTTATATATAGCCAAATTATCTTTTAAATGTGAGAGTTTAACAATGTGAAGGCATAAAAGCCTTTAATATTTATTCCAAAAAATTCCTTATTTAAAGCACCTTTGTATGAAGAACTGCCATAAAATGAGAAAGTATCCAGGAGGATGTTATGAGACAGAATAGAATACAGGTTTATATATACGCATAAGGTGTCACCTGCTCCAAATAAGGTGGTCTCCCAAATATATCCAACGTAGCCCCTATGCAGAACAGCTCCAGTCTTATGTATGTAAAGGTGAAACTAGAGAAGACAGTTTTACTTCCTGATGGTCTGATGCAATCATCTTCAACTAAGCAAGCTCCTGGGTAGGATTTAGAGTCCAGAAACTTGAACCACTGCCAATTCTGAGGGATACTGCCATCTCTCTGTATCTTGACTGGGGTGTCTTTTTTCTGTGTCCCCTAAAAACCTTAATTGTTTTTATCAATAAATGTTTGTTTGGATTTGACATTTTTAAAATCTAACCTGATATTTCTTAATTTTCAACAGTTTAATTTTAAACCATTTATATTTACAGTGATTACCAAAATTTTTAGTTTATTTGTGCCGTACTTTTTTGCATTTTATTTTAACCATGCTTTCTTCTTGACTCTTTTTAAAAAATCACTTCCTGACTTCTGTTTGATTGAGTTTTTTTGTTTTTTGTTTTTGTTATTGTTTGGATTTTTTTTTTTTTTTTTTTTTTTTGGTTTTTGTATTCTCTAATTTTTAATTATATGTACTGGTTCCTTTTGAAAGTATATAACTTTATTTTATAGAAATCTTGTTATAGATCTCATTATAGCAACATCCCAGTACTATCACTGTCTTTGTCTATCTGCCTGGGAAACACAAGATTGTCATACTGGAAGGCTAGCTTTGATCCCATTCCTGCCTGAGGCAGTTTTTAACCTCTGCTTCTTTTCAGGTTGAAGCCTTGCTTCAACTAGGGTGGTCTGGCTTACTGTGGCACTTCCTATTTGGATTCCCTTCTTATTTAGAGTTCATAAAGATTTTCCCTTAATTCGTGAAAACAGGTAGACACTTCTTAATATTTTCAGTGCTCCTTTCATTATTTATTGTGTTTCAAGTAGAAGTAGGCAACTTCAGTATATGCATACTCTGTCATTTTCACCTGAAATTTAAAGAATTAACATCTTTATATTTTTCAGTTTTTCTATCCAAAATGTGGTATGTGATCTGTATATTTAAGTATTATTTTTGCCTATTATGTAATTTAAATCTTTATTATAGTTCTAGCCATATTTTATTAAGATATCATAAAAAGCTAAGAAATAGGACAAGAGCTTTTGCACAAGACTTTTGTACATTTTTAAAAAAAAACCCCACATATGTAAATAAAATGATACTACATAATTAAAACAAGTATTTTTTTCAAGACCATACTAAACACATTAGCTGTTTATGGATGAAAGCAATAATGTGGGTGGGGATTGTGAATAAAGGAATAAAACGAATAAGAAAGTAAAACAGGAAGACCTTAAACAGTGATGAAAATAAAATGGGAAATATGAAGAATGGTCATCTCAATTCTTTGTACCTGATTACTATAAACATATATAAACACACACACAACTGAGTGTGTAGTTAGCAAATTTATGTTGTTTCTGCATCTACTATGCTATTTGCAACGTTGTGCAGCATTTTGTACAACAATGTCATTTACAGCATTGTATTTCAAGAACCCATTAGCAGGAAGTGTTCTGAGGTGAGAGTTGCTCATAGTATTTCCATGTTCATAATGACTTGTGATTGTGTTTTATTTCAAGTAAAAAAAATCCAAGGAAACCTTGGTGTGAAATTTGGGGCTATCAATTAATTTTTAATTTATTTCACTAAATAACATTTTGTAAAAAATTGTCAAAAGCTTAAGCAGCTTTCCCAATATTAATATTAATGGCAATTCAATAGGACTACAAAATGAAAGATCCTAAATATCTTTTGGGTCCCTAAATCATCATGAGACCTCACCATTCTGAAAATGAATAAAATACAAACACTGCACATTCTTAGTCCTGGAATGTAAATCTCAAAAATGTTAACTGTGTTCATAAGTTTCCATTTGTATAGACAACACATTTATCCTTTAGATTGATTACAGAGTTCAAAATCAAAACGCTAGAAATATCTTCTTGACTTTCTTATTAACTTGCAGAAGAAATTTGAGGGTCATATTTATTTTTTTCTTAGCTTAAGGTTTTCAAAACAAGCCATTTCACTGTATGAGTCATAGAAACATAAAATTTAATAAGGATAAGACAATGCAAATTACTTTTCCAGTAAGTATATATTGGTAGAATCAGCACACGCATCCTAAATTTATCAGCAGATAGGAACAAGATCCAAATCACCTTGTAGATTTTTATTTAGATGCCTCGGATCATATAGGGCATTTGTGAAAGGAGAGAGACATTTGCTCACATTGGGAGCCAAGTGAACTGCCTTCTAGTTTTGGCCAAGCTAGAAATTAATTACCTAACCAAAGATAAGTTTGTTTGTTTGTTTATAACTTCATACAAATTATGTGACTTCAATGTCCTTATCTGTAAAATGAAGGGACTGACCTGGCTGATTACTAAGGGACATTCTCCAGTTCTATAATTTCACCAGTCATTAAACTGAATTAACAAATCTTTGAGCCATGAAACTTTTATTGGCGATTTTTTGGCCAATAAAACTTTGGAAGATAAATGAATATCCATCTAATAACTAAATTTGAACCTTGGCTCCAATACTCCCTAGTTTGAATTTCGCCAAAGCATCTTGAGCTATTTTTCAGACACTTTAGGACTGGAAAAACCTGCCAAGTATTAAGTCCATATATATATATATAATATATATATATTTATTTCTAATACATATATATTTCTATTGGACTTTAATTCATATGCTTCTAATTCATTTATATCTAAGTATACATATATTACATATATGGCTAATATATATATATTTATTTCTAATACATATATATTTCTATTGGACTTTAATTCATATGCTTCTAATTCATTTATATCTAAGTATACATATATTACATATATGGCTAATATATATATATATTAAATATACATTAAATAATATATATGTATTTACTTCTAATATATGTTTCTATTTCATATATATATATTTCAATTGGACTTTAAACCATATGCTTTTAATTCATTTATATTTGTCATCAAGACATTTCCCATAGATCATTTTCATTAGGTTTTTTTTAATGAATTATAAAATTGTGTTTACTTAGGTCCAATTTCTAAGAGAAGCTATAGTTGAGCTCTGAGATTTTAGAGGTTCTTGGGCTGCAAAAATACTTGTAATATAACATTAAAAATATTATCAAATTAGTAAGTAGTTATGAGTTTAGCGTTGTGCTGGCAGTATAGAGGCTGCACACATAGCACTTCTGCTCTGGGACCTCATAACACAGAAGGATGGACAAGGCCAATATTTATGAAGCACGCAGTGAACACTAGCTGCATCTGTATCTACCAGTACAGTTTTTGAACCTTCTATATCAGCATCATTCGTGTGCTTATTTAAAATGCAGGATCCTCCAAGCTTTGGATTATTAGGTTTGGGTGACTCCCCTATATTCATATTAGATTACACACGTGCTAATTAGTGTAATGCAGACAACAAATCTAGAAAATCAGAGGTAGGATCAACGCCTAAGGGTCAAAATAATTAGGAAGATTTTGTGGAGAAACCACAACTAGGGCTAACTAGCTGAATGAAAATGGTTCTAGAAATGATGCAGAAAAGAAGATCACATTTTTAGGTTTAACCAGCAGCATGAGCTGTAATATGGAGTTAGGACTCACTAAGTAGGGCATAATGGTGAGACCAGCCTGAAAGAATGGAGAATGGCAACATAAAACTGGTATCTAGGAAAACCAGTCCCATAGCTCAATGTAGGGTGGCTTGAAGAAAGAAACCGCAGTATTAGGGCTATAAACTGAGGTCATCACGTTTTAGAAATTCAGGTGGCAGATGATAATGATTTTGAGTATGAAGGAAGAGCTACATAATCTGTGGGGCTTACTACAAAATGAAAGCTTGAGACTGCTTGTTCAAAATTTATACAGAATATCAAGATGATTATGCAGAAGGCTTTCTAAATGTGGATTTTTTCTATACATGGAGACCTTTGTGTCAGTACGGGTCACCTGCTCTTGAAGCTGGCCCTGAGGTACAATACAATATTCCCATAAAACGGAGGCCCTGAGTGCTCAATTCAACTTTCAAATAGGTTTTGCTTGTGGATAGAATTTGAAGTTTAAATTTGAAAAAAAAATCCTTTTGCATGGACTGTATTACTAAATTAATATAGCTGTCTGGCTATTGCGGGCATATGAGCATGCAACTCAGAATGTGGCAATTAAGTGAAACTGGTAAAGGGGAAGATCAAGAGCTACTTTAAAGGAAGACCTAATAGCATATATAGGAGTTCAGAAAAATAAATGTAGAGTTTTCTAGTCTGAGCAGTTTGGCAAAAAATAAACAAAAAAATTTGGAGAGAAAGAAGGCAAATTTACTCCTATTTATTTTAGATTTGAAGACAGAGAAATATATTCATTTAAAAAATTCCTGCAGTTAGTTGAAGCTATGAGACCAAAGGCTGATAAGAGATAAAGACTGTAAATATATACATATGTATATATATTTAAATCCCATCTGATGACAGTTGAAGTGAGAAGTGAACTCTTTTTTTCCTATCAAAATTGAAAAATTAGATGCTTCAATTCAAAAGGTGAGTCCACACACAAATCCAGGTAGAGGAGGGGACTAAGAAGCAAGGCCATGCCTGAGCTAAATTGTGGAGGAGGTGAAAATTGTCTTGGTGTCCTTCTGCATCCTATGTCCACGTGCCTGTGTTCTCTCTGGTACTCTGTGACAGGTAATGCCCTGTACTCTACACAGTGCCTCCCCTCCTAAAATGCACACAGGCACACACACACATGCCTCATTCTGACTGCCATCTCATTCCTGAAAATCCTTGCTGAAGCACTAACTGATAAAACTAAAGAATTAGCTGAAAAGGGATTAGTGTGTAGACTTTCCCACCTAACATTTTGACAGAGGTCTCCCAAGAGTCTAACACCCACTGTCTGAACCCGGGGAATAGAGCTTTCATGCTGCAGGTACTAATTGGGGGCACGGGATTCTCTCCCAAAATACTTCCCAGAGGGTAATTTTCTTTGTTCTTAAGGCCATTACAGCCTGGACGTGTCAATATCCACATACCCGCCACTGTCATGTTTGATTTCTTAAGCCTGTAACCTAAAGGTACAAGTTCTGTTAGAGTTGAGAAGGAAAATTTAAGGGTTCATTTTAATATTTATTAAGTGGCTGTTATGTGCCAGACCTTGTAGTATGTCCTACATCGCCAACAGCAAATGAGAGACGTGCCTATGCTCACAGAGCTTACGTCCTACTGGAAGAGATAAACCAGAAAAGAGGACATTTCAGTACTACTTAATAA
>NW_007735550.1:76233-76618 GCF_000696425.1 Galeopterus variegatus
AGTTTTAAAATGAAATTGGTCCTCTATTGACATTTCTTCAAGTTTACTTCACAGTGATACATTTTACAAAGGTCAAATTATTCAGTCAACTTTGCATCATTATAGGAGAACACTTTCTGTAGGATTACTGTGTGTCAGGCAGTATTCTAAGCACATGATGGATATTATCTCATTCTGGTACTCACAACAAACCTTATGAGGTTACCAAATTTATTCCTATTTTACAGATGAAGAAATTAAATCAGTTGCCATTTACTGATATAACAAATGAGTATGCTAGGCTTTGAGCCCCAACAGTTTGACTCCAGAGAATGCACTCACTATGCTACAGTCCCTACATTACAGAGAGAAACTACGTCTTAAGTATATATGAATGAGATAAAGA
>NW_007735551.1:0-395 GCF_000696425.1 Galeopterus variegatus
TCGTTGCCTGAAGGTGATTGAGGGGATGTCTCCCACCAGCCGCCTCTGGGAAGGCCATGCCGTTCCCAGCACAGACAGACCTGCTGGAGGTGGCCTGTCCCTAGGGAGGCCGCACCCAGAGGCAGTGGCGCCCCCTGCCGCAGCCCCAGGCCGTTCGCTGCTGCACAGGCAGGAGCCACAGGGGCCCTGCAGCAGGAAACGTACGAAGCCGATGCCACCGCTCCTGCCCCTACTGGGGAGTCCAGATGAGCTGCCTCCACTGCCTAAGGTTCCCCATAGAGCGGCCAGTGAGACCAGGCCACCTGGGAGCACACCGAGGGCTGCGGGAGCAGCAGGAGCAGCAGGATCTTGGAGGATGAAGAGGAGGCCTTTCGGGAGGGGACAGAGGCCAGGTC
>NW_007735551.1:2529-2991 GCF_000696425.1 Galeopterus variegatus
GGACAATGTTCAAGGTGCCAGAAAACAAGAATTTGCCGATCCTATTGGGACCTGAACTCCCTTCACACCTTCAGTAAATCACCCTCAGGTGCAACTCTTTTCTCATACCTGGTATGTATCTTACTTAGTTTTTAGATAAGGGCCTCTGATAAGTACCAAGTAGGGGCCACACTAAAAGATTTGGGGAACGGTCTCAGACAGGCCAGTGTCAAATCAGGTCCAATTTAAGGGGTGCCCCAGCATACTGAGCNATTATTGATACATTACTTTTAAAGTATTTTTACTGCTGTTTTCTGCTAACACACAGCCCCTATGTTTTGCACTTTGTGATTTCTCCCCTGTATAAAAGATTAAGAATCCTATCCTTTAGGAGGTTATCAAAGAATTCAGTAAATTTTATTCCAATTCCTCTGGGTCTAAAATATTAAGATAACATTCCTAAATATCTTGTATGCTTCTCTA
>NW_007735551.1:4534-7612 GCF_000696425.1 Galeopterus variegatus
TGAAATTTTTTTTTTTTTTTTTTTTTTTTCCTTTTTGTCTTTTTTTTTTTTCTTGACCGGCAACGGATCGCAACCCTCAGTGTCACGCCGGTACCGGACCGGGACCAGCAACGGGATCGCAACCCTCGGCGTTGCGCTCGCACCTCGCTCAGCCAGTGAGCGGCCAGTCTGTATGTAGGATCCGAATCCCCGGCGGGAGCGCCACCGCACTCCCAAGCGGCGCACTGTAGCAGTGGGCCGGCCCTGAAATTTACTTTCTTAGTTACTTTGAAATACACAACGCATTATTATTGACTATAATCACCCTGCTGTGCAACAGATCTCAACACTTACTTCTCTGGCGTGTCTGAAACTTTGCACCCTTTGGCCAACAACTCCCCGTACCTTCCCTCCCTCCCCACCCTCTTAGCCCCCATCATTGTGCGCTCTACTTCTGTAAGTTCAGCTTTTTTTAGATTCCACATATAGGTGAGATTGTGAAGTGTTTGTTTTCCTGTGTCTGGATAATTTCACTTAGCATAGTGTCCCTCAAGTTTATGCATGTTGTCTCGAATGACAAGACTTCCTTGGCTCTCTTTTTTTCTCATAGAATATTATTTATCTGGTTTTAAGAGAACGAAGTAAGCCACGTGATTACATGTTACAGAAGAGCTCTAATGGGATTGTTTTTTCAGGGTGACTGATGTGAGGATCTTGGTGTAATGAAGACTTGGCTGATACAGACGCCAAGGGTGAGCAAGCAGTTACGAAACGCTGCTGGAGTCATTCCCCCTGCCTTAGGTGGGCTTCCCACCAGATGCCTTTCATTTGAAAGGAAATATAAGATCCTCCCAGAGGTCAATGGCTCCTTAATGTTCATTCCCTGAATAAGGGACACCTTCCAAGAGAAACAAATGTAGTCTTTAACTTTTCAATAGACCTCATTATTCGTAAAGCCCGAGAGGATTAAAAGACCACAATGAGAATTTGATTTTTCATTCCAAAGTAATTGTTTTCTTGAGAAAACTCTGAATTTTCATTTTACCAGGTATAAAAAGGGGAAAAGTAATTTTTTATTAAGGGAAGTGAAAAGAGTAAGCACATCTAATATTGTTTTAACAGTGAACGTTGGAATGGATTGTAGATGTTAGTTTCTACTGTAAAACTATTGTAGGATTAATGTAATAATATAACTATAATAACATGTTTATATACTTTCAAATATATGGTTTTATAGAGTGAGATTGCTGGTTATTTATGTACCAATCCGTTGGCAACATTAGAAAAATGCCATTTTAATAAAGCCTGGATTTGGTTGGCAACATTAGAAAAAGATTGCTGGTTATTTATGTACCAATCCGTTGGCAACATTAGAAAAGTGCCATTTTAATAAAGCCTGGATTTCTGTTTTAAAAAAACAAACAATTGCTATTTGTATTATGCCTTCCTTGTGGAATTGTATTCACTATATAAATTCACCACAATGAGTCAATAAGGATAGAAACTTACTTATCTGCCACCACCTCCTTCAATATACCAGGACATTATTTTGCACATAATAGGCACTCATTAACTGTTTGTTGAATAAAGGCATACATATCACATCAGTTTGCTTGAACAGTCCAAAATAACTTTTTAGGTCCTTTGGAAGTTTCATTATTTTAATAGAAATTTTGCAAGCACCTCAAAAAATAAGAGTTAGCATTTGAATAATTGCACACAATAAAAAAATTATTCTTACTTGCTGGTGACATTTCTGAATTTACTTTCCATTTTAAGACTATCAGGGCTCTTAGATGTATATTTATGGAGGCTACATGGATTAGTGTGATCCAGGAGGATGGTAATGAATATTTCAAAGTTAACAGAGAGTGTGCTCCTGACAATAGGGCAGGGATTAGCTTTTTTCACTTACAAAAGAGAAAAATCAGTAGTGTAGTAAGGGTAAATTTTTACAGCATTTAAATTACAGAGTCAGAATTTTTTTTTTCTTTTTTTGTCTTTTTTTTTGTGTGTGTGTGACAGGTAAAGGGATCGCAACCCTTGGCTTGGTATCTCCCGCACCGCGCTCAGCCAGTGAGTGCACCAGCCATCCTTATATAGGATCTGAACCCGCGGCGGGAGCGCTGCTGTGATCCCAGTGCCGCACTCTCCCGAGTGCGCCACAGGGCCGGCCCCAGAGTCAGAATTTGAATTGAGAAATTCTAACATCAAAATGCAAGATCTAGGTTATGGTTGAATGACTGATTTATAAGTACCATTTGCTAACAGTTACTGTGGACAGTAAAGAGTAAAAAATCTTTTTTAGAGAGTTCCTTAGAGTTATCTTGATATGGAGCATAATCTTAAAGCAAATTAATTTAATTCAACAAGCACTTATTCTGCAAACTCATGTTTGTCTTAGTGTTTACAAGAGATAGAGATATCCCTTTAGAGATAGTGTGGACGATACTTGACAAACAAGATAAGGTCCCTATCTTTAAAAGACGTGCAGTCTCAGTGTTGCCTACTCTGATTGTATTCGGCACTAAACAGCTGCCTGGGAAATCTTTAAGGAGACCTAACATTCCTGTGTAGTTACCACTTCAGCAGATAATCAAGTGTTTATGTTTCTGCATCTTGACAGGCTTTATATGAAGCAGGAGAAAGGAGAAAGGGGACAGATGTGAACGTGTTCACTACTACCCTCCCCACCAGAAGCTATCCCCATCTTCACAGAGGTAACAAGAAAAAATTTGGTTTATGGAGTTTTTTTATCAGCGTCACTCCTATATCAAATGGGCATAGTGCGCCCCACACGTTATTACTATTTATTCATTTGTCCAACTTTGTACAGCCACTATTTTATAGTATTTGAAACACTTTTTGTGACTTTGGCTTGTCAGACATCATTCCATTATTTTCACTGTTTTTATTCATCTAAATGATTTGGAACAAATGTGACAGAAGCCATATATGAAACAGAACAAATAAAATCACAATGAAGAAAAACAAAAAAATTCAGGGCTAAATGAAGAAAAGAGTATGTAGGTATTCCAGAAACAAACAAAGAGCCCAAAAAGAGTTCTGGCCTTTGAGCACAAGATTTAGTTAGCTCTG
>NW_007735551.1:7671-20126 GCF_000696425.1 Galeopterus variegatus
TCAATTTGCTATGGCACTTAGCACTGCGGTAGTAAGTGTATGGTTGTCAATCACGTGCCATTTCTACTACTGTCAACACTTACAAACATTTCCCAAAACATACAGGAGTACCAAAATGGCCATGCGAGTTATGTTCCCAGGAGAAGATGAAGTATCCATATTATGCTCAGTTATGAAAATAGCTTTAAAATGTGTGGTTGAAGTTCAGTTATCCCAAGGAATTCTCAGAACCAGTCTCAATGATTTTGCTAAAGTTTGCTAAAGAATAGGATTTTTTGTACATCTCTTAGTTTAAACTTAATACTCAGTGTTTCAGAAATACACCACGTACAGTCAGAACAACATGAACACAGTTCTATACCTGGAGCTGAAAGGTGACATTGAGAAATGCCTCACAGCCATCGGTATGTAGTCCTAGAGCTGAGAAAGTTTCTAACTAGAAATGTTTTTTTCAGTGCTGCCCCATGCCTAAAAAAAAAAGAAAAAAGAATTCAAAAAGCAAAACAAAACAAAAAACAAGTCCTCAGACATGGTGCATCTGTGTTTCAAATAGAGGCAACATGTAAGATTGACAAGGCAGTGTGATAACCTTCTTAATAACAGTCGATATTATTTCCCTTTCAAAAATATGGAGAGGTGGAATGTACTTATTGAGCACCCACTTAGGCCAAGCAAAGCACCAAGTGGGGCACACTGCAGAGGCCACACTGAATAGTCATTAAGAGCATGGGATTTGGAATTAGATAAATATAGATTCAAATCCTGGCTTACCACTGCTTCACTGTACCATCTTGGGCAAGTCCAGGAGTCAGATTCAGTACGTCTGGGTTAGCTCCGGAAAATCTGTACATTTTAAGGGTCTCCCAGGTTATTCAGATGACTACTAGGGTTGGGGAACCTATGTTCTCAAGCAGTGCCTCTCAAACATTACCAGGCACATGAATCCTCTGGAATTCTTGTTAAAATGTGTATTCTGATTCAGTAGGTTTGGGGTGGATCCTGTGCCCTGATTGACGCCAATGCTTTTGGTCCACCAATTTCACTTCAAGTTGCAAGATAGACAGCAATGTGAATGGTCATGTGCTATTATTTGGGTGCTGCTTTATATTTAAGTCTGTCCTATCCCAAGGTGGGTTTTTTGTTTTAATGTTCTTATTACAACATGAAGAAAGTATTTATTTGTAGGCCTTTAACACCTACTGGTTTCTCCATTTCCAAGAAGAATATATTTAAGATAGTAGTAACTATTAAAGTTGCTTTTCGGTGGATTTAAGGTAGAATAGGAGACAGATATCAAGGGAAAGGATATTCAAAACCATCATCTGGAGAGTCATCCATGTCTTCTCATAAGCTAAATGTCTCCTTTGGTGTGGGTGGGGGGTGGCGGTGAGGAACGACATGGGGAACAGAATCCTGTTGGCAAAACTCTGTATTTCTTGTTTCTCTCACATGCTTCTTTCTTCTTTTTGGTGAATATGTCAACTAAAATTTGCCTCTCTTACAGTAAAATGTGCCACAAGCAAACGAGCTTTCTTTGCTGAGAAGCTTCATCATTTTTTTTTTTTTCCATTCTTCTTATATTTTTTACTCAGAAAAAAATTACTGTCTGTAGAGAGAACAGAAAAGTTCATTTTCTTAGAAAATCACACATTTAATATCTTACCGCTAAAGAGAATCATTATTCTATTGAAAGTAAGAGGTAATACATTACCTTCTCAGAACAAGCTTCTGTTAAATTTGGTAATTTTTTAAAATAGGTATGATTGTAAAGTGGGCTTGTAAGTGATTTATGGCTTACCTGTGGTTTGCTTAAAGCCTGAGTCACTAGGGTAAGGGCGATATACTTTCACTTTTTATGTGTGATTTTAGTAACCCACTTCTGCTAAGCTTGTGAGTTTTCTGATCTCCCACTTTCTAAGTTTCATTTGTCTTTCATTGTTCTGTTTTACACACCATGGATTAATAGGTAAATCTTTTAAAATATCATTTAATGATGACGGACGTAGAAGGTGTTACATAAGATGTTTTTGAGAAACTTCTTTATTTCGCTTTAACCTTACTCTCTAGCATGCATGGTATTATATAGGATACCACTTCTATATTTATATTTTGAGCCCCCAAATGAGTTGTTATAAAGTTGTCTTTGTTTTTTTTTTCTTTGCAACTCCAAGATAGAGAGGTCTTCAGAGAGAGAGAGAGAGATCTAACTGTTCAAATAATATTAAGGAGCCTCTACGAAATGAGAAGCGTGATAGCTGCGGTCACATAGGAGGCAGCACAGTTGCTGCCCTCCGGCTGCTGTGTCTGGCGTGGTATTTAGCTGGTGATGAGGAATACCTGGTACTACGTATGGAACCACAAAGGGAAAGAGGTGCCCCAGATTTGGAAATGAATGTAGCCGTGCTGTCAACTAAACTAAAACTTGAAGTTTGAGTGAAGTTTAAGTGAAAATGAGCCAGGTGAGGATGAGGGTGGAAGAGATGGGGAGACACAGCAAGGGTGGTCCAAGAGGCGGGAACAAAGCGCACACAGGCTTGAAAGCAAAAGGTAACACAACCCTTTCAAGGCAAGAAATATAACTAGAGCAATGGTGCACAATGGAAGAGATTGTAGAATTAGGCAGGATATTATAATCCTCGATAAAGCGATTGGTTTTCATCCTAAGAGCAACAGAAGACCATTGAAGTGTTTTAAATACATGACTTAGATGGTCAGATTTACAATTTCTAAAGTTCGCTTTATTCGTAATTATTGTCTGGTTTAGGCGGAGGAAAGTCTGGATGGTGGGAGACCGATTAGGAGGTTGTAAAAAGCTCTCTGTATCTACGGCTAATGTTTCTTGTCATTTCATTACCACGTGTGTGCTGTGTATGTGCTGTGTAAGTGTGTGTGTATGTTTTAATCTGGAGATGGTTTCTAGAAATTACATGGAAGAGTAAAAAGAGCTTCACTTTAAAATCCATGTTCTTTAGTAAGATTATTTTCTAAATGAGAGGCACTTATGATTATTTGTTTTGGACAGGATGCTGGAACATGTCATAAGACATTGATCAGGATTATGGTTTCTCATCCTGAAATCGACATGAATGATATCAAAGCATTCTATCAAAAGATGCATGGTATCTCTCTTTGCCAAGCCGTTCTGGTATGTTGTGATTTTCATAATGCCATTGCCACAAATAAAATTTATTTTTGCAGTCTTCAAAGAGAAGAGCTGACTTGCTCTATCCGTGAATTTCATATATTAGATTAATTCAATATATCAGGGTGCAGACTTCATAAGATAATCGAACTTTCACTGTAAAATTTACTAGTAAATTTTCTACTGGAAAACCAGGTACATTTTCAACCAAAATCATGGAAATGTTCAGCATAATACATACATAAGCTTATCAACAAAATGTGGTAGAGTTTCTGCCACTGTAGATAGACATCATGATTTATTTTGTGATGAATATTGGTGAGGGGATTAGGAACGTATTTGCAAAATATTTTTCTTAATTTTGTCATATGTAAAACTGTTTAAAATATATATTCATGTTATCTCATTAGCATATTGAAAAATAAGACATGGGCCGGCCTGTGGCTCACTCGGGCTGATAACACCAAGGCCCCGGGTTCGGATCCCATATAGGGATGGCCAGTTGGCTCATTGGGTGAGCATGGTGCTGACAACACCAAGTCAAGGGTTATGATTCCCTTACCAGTCATCTATAAAAAAAAAAAAAAAAAAAGAAAAAAGAAAAATAAGACAGAAAAGTCAGGAGTTTCGAACTGATTGAAAGATAGATAACTGTTTAAATTCAATTCATTATTTGCCTTGGATAACTAAAGTCTGCCAAGTAAAAAAAAGAAATCACAGGCTTACAACTTTCTCTCTTTCTGTTCAGTGAATTAGGTATTATATTATATTATTCAAGTCTGTGTGAGATTATATTTCATCATTAGAAAATAATGGCTCTAATGTAAAATATAATAAATTCAAAGAAGTTCTTAATCTGAATCTTGAAAGCTATTGCTCTTTGTACAGTAATCAAGAAATATCAGTTATCTGCTAGACATATTATTTAATTAAATGAATGGTATTATCAAAGATCGCATGTAATTGATGGAGTGTAATGTATAATCTGACTTAATGTCTACAAATACAATAACTCTTCTATAATTAAAACTATCTTATGTTTATTATGATTGGGGTAATATCAAGTGTTCTGTATTTTTAAATCAACAGGATGAAACCAAGGAAGATTATGAAAAAAATCCTGGTGGCTCTTTGTGGAGGAAACTGAACATTCCTTTGATGGTCTCAAGCATTATGATCAGAAGGCTTTTTAATCATATCTTTTCATTCTATGACATAGGCTAAATAAGAAACTTTCTTTAGCAGGATTACTGTCTAAACCCGCTTTCTGAGAAATATAGCCTGTAAATCATTTTATATTACAACTATGTACAATAGAGATAAGTTTTATAAAAAATATATTTACCCTAAACTATAAAAGCCCATAAACAAGTTGCGCTAGTAACATTACCTGAGAAAGATGTTCATATAGCTGAAAATAAAATGATGTTACAATACAGTTGTTATAGTTGGGTTTTCTATTTTGATTTTCCTTTATGTGTTTAATTTGATCTCAAAGGACAGGAGACTTAATCCTAAATTACAATTATTTAATGAAATAGATTTCACATGCTGAATTAAAGAAAATATTTACAGAGTTAGAAAATGGACTCATGTTTTATCTCCTGGATACAGATTGTTGAGAGGATGTCTTTGTATAATAATGGGTTTACTGCACCAGCATTATAATAATTTGACGTGTTACATTTCATGAACCATGATAAAGATGAAATGGTAACACACAAAAAAATTTCTCTCTTTTGTTTCATGGTAATTGTATGTTTAGTTTTTCCAAGAAACTGCCAAACTATTTTCCAGAGTGGTAATATTATTTTACTTTCCTACCATAAAAGCAACAGTATTCCAGTTTCTCCACATCCTTGCAAGCATTTGGTGTTGTTACTATTTTGTATTTTAGTACTGTTTAATTTTTATTGTTGAGTTTTGAGAATTCTTTATACATTGTAGATATTAATTCTTTCTTAGGAATGTGGTTCGCAAATATCTTTTCAGTAAGTAGCTTACCTTTTTATCCTCCTTGAGGGTCTTTCATTGAACCAACATTTTAAATTTTAATGAGGTCCATTTTTCCTTTTATAGATCATGCTTTAGATAGCATGTCTACAAACTCTTCACCCAACCTTAAATCCCCAATTTTTTCTCTTGTGTTTTTTTGCTAAAATTTTATAGTTTTCATTTTACATATAAGTTTTTGATTAATTTTGAGTTAATTTTTGTGTGAAGTGTGATACTTAGGTTGAAATTTTTTTTTTTTTATTCTTATGGATATCCAATTGCTCCTCTACCATTTGTTGTTTGTTAAAAAGGCTATCCTTCCTTTATCAGATTGCTTTTGCACGTTTGTCAAAAATAACTTGGTTATATTTGTGTAGGTTTTCAAGTTTTAATATTTATATTAAGTCAAAATATAAAACCTTTTGATTTCTCGTGGTCCCTGAATAGATTGTAGATATCAATTAGTTAAGTCCTTTACTCCAAGGAGAACATCAGCCATGGTACAAACTCTCTTTTAAAAAGGCAATGAGGAAAGTTCCTTTTCCATGAGAGTCTTCTTACCACACAGAGCTGGATAAAGATGTTAACTTAATTTGCTCATCCCATATGTTATTTTTGGCATCATTTCCTTCTAAATTAGCTAGGAGTAAGAATTCTCCTTGCTCTACCAGAGCATTACCAGCCCCAGAGAAGCAGAAGGCCTGCCCTGTGGTATAAAATCTAGAGAATCCACCAAAAAACTCTTAGAGCTAATAAACAAAGTCAGCAAATTTTCAGGATACAAAATCAACATAAAATAATGAGTAGTATTTGTATACACCAACAATAGACTAGCAAAAAAGAAATCAAGAAATCAAGCCCACTTACAGTAGCTACAAAAAAATTAAAGTACCTAGGAATAAATTTAACCAAGGAGGTGAAAGATCTCTACAGTGAAAACTACAAAACATTGATAAAATAAAGATCACACACAACAAGATGGAAAGATATTCCATGATCATGGATTGGAAGAATTAACATTGTGAATAAGTACATACTGCTCAAAGCCATCTACAGATTCAATGCAATCCCCATCAAAATACCAATCACTTTCTTCACATAAATAGAAAAAAAAAATCATAATATTCATATGGAACAACAAAAGACCCTGAATAGCCAAAGCAATATTGAATTAAAAAAAAAAAAGCTAGAGGAATAACGTTACCTGACTGCAAATCATACTGCAAAGCTATATTAAACAAAACAGCATGGTACTGGCGTAAAAACAGACAGACTAATTGAACAGAATACAGAATCAAGAAATCAAGCCACACACTTACAGCCAACAGATCTTTGACAAAGGAGCCAAGAACATACACTAGGGAAAGGACAGCCTCTTCAGTAAATGGTGCTAGGAAACTGGGCATCCATATGTAGAAGCATGAAACTAGACCCATACCTCTCACCATATACCCAAATCAACTCAAAATGGATTGAAGACTTAAATATAAGATCTGAAACTGTAGAACTCCTGCAAGAAAACCCAGGGGAAATGCTTCAGGATATAGGACTCGACAAAGACTTTATGAGTAAGACCCCCAAAGCACAGGCAACAAAAGAAAAAATAACAACAAACGAAATTATATCAAACTAGAAAGTTTCTGCACAGGAATGGGAACAATCAACAGAGTGAAAAGACAACCTATGGAATGAGAGAAAATGTCTGCAAACTACACATACAACCAGGGATTAATATCCAGAATATTGAAGGAACTCAAAAAACTTAATAATAAAAAGACAATCCAATTAAAAAATGGGCAAAGAGCTGAATAGACATTTCTCAAAGGGAGACATTCAAATGGCCAACAGATATATGAAAAAATGCTCGACATCATTATTCATCAGAGAAATGCAAATCAAAACTACACTGAGATGTTATCTCACCACAGTTAGACTGGCTATTATCAAAAAGATGGAAAATAACAAAGGCTGGAGAGGATGCAAAGAAAGGGGAAGACTTATACACTGTTGGTGGGAATGTAAATTAGCACATTCTTAATGGAAAACAGTATGGATGTTTCTCAAACAACTACAGATAGAACAGCCATACAATTCAACAATCTCACTGCTGGGTATTTACCCAAAGGAACGGAAATCATCATGTCAAAGAGATACCTGCACTCCCATGTTCACTGCAGCTCTATTTACCACAGCCGAGATAGGGAACCAACTTAAATGTCCACTGATGGATGGACGACTGGATAAGGAAAATGTGGTATACACACCATGGCATACTACTCAGCCATAAGAAAGAATGAAATTCTGCCATTTACAGTGACATGGATGAGTTTGGAGAAAATTAATGTTAAGTGAAATAAGCCAGACAATGAAATAGAAATACCACGTGTCCTCACTCCTAAGTAGGAGCTGAAAAAAGAGAGAAAGACCCAAAGAAAAAAGAAAGAAAGAAGAAGTCAAACTTTCAGAAGGAGACAGCAAAACTATGGTTAGTAGTGGCAGGAAGAGGGAGGGTGGTGAGAGGTTGGTTAACGGACACAAAGCAATTAGTTAGGAAAAATGAGTTCTATTGGTGTACGGTAAAGCTAGGCACCTATAATTAACATTAATTTACTGTGTGTTATCAAGTTGCTACAAGAGATAGAATGTCCTCATCCGAAAGAAATTATTAAGTTTTTTAAATGATGAATATGCTAATTATTCTGATTTGATCATCACACATTGTATACTGGTATTGATATTCCACTGTGTACCCCACAGATATGTATAATCAATACGTTTCAATAAAAATAAATAAATAAATAAAATAGAAAGGATTTCAAATCAATGACCCAAGTTTTCACCTAATTTGTTAAAAAAAGAAAGCATGTTAAACACAAAGTAAGAGAAAGGAAGAAAATAATAAAGACAAGAGCCAAAGTCAACGAAACAGATGTCAAGCAAACATTAAAGAAAATTTTTTTTAAAAGAGTTTATTCTTTGGAAAGATTTAATAAAGTTGGTAAGCCCCCTAGCTAAAGTAATCAAGGAAAAGAGAGAAAGCACAGATTATCTATATCATGATTGAAAGAGGAGGATATGACCACAGAGCCTGCAGATAGCAAAGAAAGAACAAGAGACTCTCATGAGCACATATATGCCAAAATGTTCTGCAACACAGATGAAAGGGACAATTAAAAAAAAATAGTACATACTAAAATGGATACAAAAAGTAATAGGAAATTTGAATAGCTCTCTATATGCTGAAAAGTTGAATTCATAATTAAAGTTCTACCCCCAACTGCAAAAAACCACAAAAATCCCAGGCTCAGACAGCTTCACTAGTAAAGTCTACCAAGCATTTAAGAAAATAAAATATTAATCCTATAAAAACTATATCGAAAAATAAAGGAACTAAGGGCAGAGGTAACCTTCGCAACTTATGAAGTCAGCATAACTTGATGTCAGTACTAGAAAATAACATTGTGGGGCCGGCCCGGTGGCGCACTGGATAGTGCGCCGCTTGGGAAGTGCAGCGGCGCTCCCGCCCGAGGGTTCGGATCCCACATACGGACCGGTTCCCACTCACTGGCTGAGCGAGGCGCGGGAGCAACGCCGAGTGTTGCAATCCCATTGCCGGTCCCCGGTCCGGTACGGGGGCAACACTGAGGGTTGCGATCCGTTGCCGGACACGGAAAAAGTCAAAAAGACAAAAAAAAAAAAAAAAAGAAAATAACATTGTGTAAGGCTAAAGATGAAGTTGCCCATTCCAACAACAAATTAGTTCAGGATGAGTTACTCAATTTTTCAAAGTTGCTTACCTTCAAGATGGGAATTAAACTGCTTTCCTCACAGTGGGTAAAGAATACTGTATAGTGTGTGTGCGTGTGCGTGTGCTGCTTATCCATGCTACTTGCACCATAAGTGAGAAACAGCATTAAAATACCTCCAGCTTCTGATGTGGCTCCTCTGAAGGGTGGCACACACTCGGGCGTAGCACTGACTGATTAGTTAATTCAACAAATATCAATTGAGCACCAAGTAACTCCGCTCCTGAAACTCCACTCTGTTGGATACAATATAAAGCTACACACAAAACAAGCACAATCTCTGCCCACTTGGAACTCACACTCTACTGGAGAAGGGACAATACCCTGTTAAATTTGAAACACAGAGAACAGGGTGCAGCTGAAGACAGTGCTACAAAGACAGACAGAGCAGGAGAAGGAGCGGGTGAGGAGGGAGGGGCTGTTGCGCTGCACCCCCGAGGGCGCTCAGAGACGGCCTCTGTGAGGAGGTAGAAGTTTAGCAGATGCCTGCACAAATTGAGGGACAGAGACAATTGGACATCTGGGAGAAGAAGGTTCCAGAAAGAACAGTGGGAACAAAGGCCATGAGTGTGCTTCGCCTTAGCACCGGCACTTGACAGCTACAAGGACAGAGAGAGAAGCGTGACACTGAGAAGAGGACCACAGAGCAGTTAGTTACTAAGCAGTACTTGGTGTGCTCCCGCCTAAGACCCACCACGGACGGGAGCCACCAAGGCCAAGGCCCTACATGCCCACCTGCTGTGTGGCTGAATGGGGACCCCAAAAAGACATGTCCACACCAAATCCTTGGAACCTGTGAATGTGGTCTTGTTTGGTAAAAGGATCATTGCAAATATAGCTAAGTAAAGAATCTTGAGATGAGATCATCTCAGATTATTCAGGTGAGCCCTAAATTTAATGAAAAGTGCCCTTATAAGATAAAGGCAGAAGGAGATTTGAGATGCAGACGGGAATTCTGCATGAACGTGGAGGCAGAGACTGGAATGACACAGACACAAATCAAGGGAAGAGGCAGGACGGTCCCCCCAGAGCCAGCAGAGGGAGCACAGTCCTGCCGACACCTTGACTGTGGACCCCTGGCCTTCAGAACTGGGAGAGAACACACTTCTGTTGTTTCAGGCCACCCAGTGAGTGGTGATTTTTTTATGCCACAGGAAACAAATACACGTGCTATTCAGAACTAAGATGCGGGAACTGGAGAGAGGATCCGTCCCACCCTAACCTTGAGAAAAACCTTGGAAGTCTATAAAACCACAACTTGTTAAACCCATCAGAAAGCTGAGGGTACAGGGCAACAGATTAATTTGAAATGCAAAGGAGGAGAGTCCCCTTCAGCCCCAAAGAGAGATGGGCAGGAGGGCACACCTGGGAGGAATGGGCGGCTGCCAGGAGCAAAGGTGAGAAGAAATCATTTCTGGCTTTAACGAACCTGTACAGGCTGCATGTGAGCTGGCATAGGACCCTCATCGCCCTGGGAGCTGGGAAGAGGGGAGCTCCCACGCATCCACAGGCTTTCCCCGGATTCCTCCTCGGACCCAGGAGGAAGACGGGGGCAGGTAAGAGCACAGAGTGAGCTGCGCGCAGGAAGCCCAAACCCCACACAGAGCCTTCTTTCAGAAGTACAAGCCACTGGGAAGGGAGCAGCAGATGTGGTCACCTGCAGAGTTAAAACCCATTGTTGCTGCAGGGGAGGGAGGAAGAAATAGCCCTTACTCCAGAGGAAGGTGAGAAAGTAGTTTTGCGTCCTAAATCTTAGAACTATTGTATCTCCAGCTACTGAAGGAGGGACAGGAAATACTTGCTGTAGGCAAGATCCACCAATGGATGCTAAATTTAGCAGGTGAGCGTTTAAGAAGAAACTGGGTATTTGCATGGCCTAAAAGTATTTTATCCAGAATATTTAGTAATTGCAAAGGGAAAACTATTAACTTCACAGTGTAAAACCCTGGCAGAGGTTACCTTAACCAAGTGATCAAGATCAGTACCAGCAGTGACAACACATAGACTTCAAGCACCCCTGGTGTCCTGCGCTCAGATGGACTGTACATCACTCTGTCGTATTCTTTCCAACAATGCATAACCTCCAGCTGATGATGAGAAAGCATCAGTCAAACCAAACAGAGGGACATTTTATAAAATAACTAACCAGTACTCTTCAAAAATGTCAAGGTCATTGAAGAAAAAAGACTGAGGAAATATCACAGATTGGAGGAGTCTTAGGAGGTATAACAACTATATGGAATGTGAGATCCTGGATCGGATCCTGGAGCAGAAAACTTGACAACAGCAGAAAAACCGTGATATGTTCTGTAGTGTAGTTAGTAGCATTGGGCCAAGGTTAATGTCTTGGTTTTCGTAACTGTCCTACAGTTACATAAATTATTGACACAAGAAAAAGCTGAGTGAGGGGTATAAGGAAATTCACTTTACTATTTTTACAATTCTTCTGTAAGTCTCAAATTATCTCAAAATAAAAAGTTTTTAAAAAATCATGGGCCTGACACTGCATGAACCGTCTAAGCACCCATAGTGCTGAAGCACTCTGTAATCTCCTCTCCAAGGTGGAAGTCAAGTCGAATCTCCTTGCACAACCTACCACTACAATAATAATAAATGAATACACTGGCCAAGCACTCTTGGTAGATCTTTTTGCATTTTGGAAGCAACATAGATCTTATTATACTTATTTAAAATTTCTTATTCATTCCTCTTCCTTTCCCTTATTTTATTAAATAAGAATTTGGAGTAGAAGTTAATTTTTTATAATTCAGTCAATAGATCAAATGATATTCAGGGAGGGTTTTGACTAAATTTGAGAATAATTACCATTACTAGAGATAATTACCATAACTGTCACCAGATATGAACACAATAATTATGGGGAGTTTAAAATCCCACTTTGCAGTGGAACCGGTGCATCTTCGTTTTTATGAAGGTTACTGCCTCCTGTCAGGGGCATGCGTCGAGGTCTTACTGCTGCAGCACTGTTGCAAGTGCTTACGTGGATGTGCATGGACGCTAAGCAGCCAGTTAGTTACTAAGCTGTTGATGCTCAGCTTTAAACCAACCTTCCTGTACTCTGCTTTGTGATGCTGGGGATGGAGCTCTGCAAATGACGGTCCTTTGCCAGCTAGAATGTGGTTAGGTTGTAGTCATAGGGGAGCCAGAGGGAATGTGGAGGGAAGGACCAGGGATAAAGAAGTTGCTCTGGGCTGGCCCGGTGGCGCACTGCTACAGTGCGCCGCTTGGGAGTGCAGCGGCGCTCCCGCCGAGGGTTCGGATCCCACATACAGACCGGTTCCCGCTCACTGGCTGAGCGAGGTGCGGGCACAGCACCGAGGGTTGCGATCCCGTTGCCGATCCCGGTCCGGTATGGGCGCGACACTGAGGGTTGCGATCCGTTGCCGGACACGAAAAAAGACAAAAAAAAAAAAAAAAAGAAGTTGCTCTTCCTACTCCCTCCCGGCCCTGCCCTGCCAGGGGCAATTCTCCCCCACTCCGTTGCAGGCCGC
>NW_007735551.1:20373-64075 GCF_000696425.1 Galeopterus variegatus
AAAAAAAACAAAAAAAAAAAAAAAAAAAGAAGTTGCTCTTCCTACTCCCTGCTGGCCCTGCCTTGCCAGTGGCAATTCTCCCACATTCAGTTGCAGTCTGTCTACAGCCGTGGTTGCAGTAGTCACTGATCATGGTCTCCAGCTGCTACTAGCTCTCCAGGGCCAGCTTCTTCAGTGCTCCTCAGAGGTCCAACACTCCCTCCCCAGGGGTGGGTCTCAAACTTCAGGGCCCCTCCTCTGAGCTCCAGACCCAGCCCCGGCCCCAGCCCCAGGGCTCAGTGCCCAGCCAGCTCTGCAAGATGCTTCCTTCACAGTTCCCGGCCCTCATCACCAGACTTCATGTACGCCCAGCCCCACAGACATAAGCTGCTTCCCGCAATCCTGTCTCTGAGTCTCTGTGCTTTATCATAGTTCCTTTCTCTTTCTTTATATTTTCAGTCAGCAACCATATATTTTGCCAATTTCTTATTTTGAATTCTCTCTGGTAACATAGATAGCTAGTGTGGTTTTTATTCTCCCGACTAGACCCTGGATGATACAGAGCCAGCTCTGCCACACACTAGCAGTTTGTCTAAGCAGCAGCAGTTTCTAAGCAGTAGCACGGAGGGGCTCACAGAATGTGCAAATGAGGTTAAGAGGCGCTGACATGGAAAGAATAGCAACACTATCCTAATAGCTCTGAAATAAAGTATAATCATGGGAGGAAATTTACCCTGAAATCGTGTTCATTGGCTTTGTGGAGAAGCATCTCCCCTGCCCACTGTGCCACAGTGTTCCCTGGCACCCCTTTCTCACTGAGGGGAATGGGGTGAGGGCAGAGGCTTTCCATAAGGCTTAGTTTCGGGGCCATGGTCTCTCTCCAGCCCTAGTCAGTGGCCCCGGAGTTACAGACCCTGCCCTGACATCTGCAAACTTGCCATCCATGTTAGGGATGTTGGGACATCTGCTACCCCACCCTGGACCTTGCAACACCAGCTGTGAACATGTCCCTTTGGGGCTGAGTCCACAGTGGTCTGGAAAAAACCCAAGGGCTGCTCAGGTTAGAGAGGAAATCCTTACTTTCCAGAGGTGAGGCCATTCAGGTAAACCTCACAGCCTAGAGATGAAAACTGAAGAGTGTTAAACAAGGCACTTAGTCTCTTCACATTTGAGGCCCAACAAGCATTTCCAGTTTTATCATGAACCACTCAGGACCCCCAGTGGTAATGAAAGGCTTTCTGCTCTGAAACCACAACACAGATTCCCACTGCCCCCCATGTCTGTGTCTGGGCTGCCCTGACTTCTGCCTCTCAACCCAGGGACTTGGATCCAGCATCCCCTTCTCTCTGCCCCTCCTGGACTTCTCCCCACCTCTATTTGATGATTGTCCTCTCCACACTGGCCTCATGACCACTCACCACCTGGCATGACTGGTAATAGTTTACGGGTCTGGCTCCTATGCCTTGAACAGGGGCTGGTTCCCGGGTCCTCACACAGTGACTGGCAAAAATGCACTTTTCGTAGTTGCACCTGGTTCTGTTCTGTGGATTCATCTGGTTTGCTAACCATCCTTGACCTATCCTGACCTCTAGGCATCGCATCATGCAAGGTCCAGTGCATGGCAGAGAGGTGATGCTTACCTCCAGGGGTGGGCACATACACGCATGCACACACATATGCACCCCACACACATGCATGCATGCATGCACACACGCACACCCACATGCATACACGTGCATGCATACACACACACCTGCATGCATATGCATGCATGCACACAGATGCATGTGCACATACATAGTGTCCATTTCTTTCCATCCTTGTTTAATCTTTGGTAGATTAGGTGCACTTCAGCCCTTTGCAGATAAAGGCACTGTCATCTCTGAATCTTCTCTTTTTCATTTTATTCAAAGTAATGAGGCTTTTCCCAGACCAGGGTTTCTGAAGACAGGCAAAGGCAGAGTGGAGAGCAGAAGATGCACAGAGCAACCCCTGGGCAGAGAGCATGTGAGAGAAATATTCTAGTGGCATCTCATAACTATGGTTCATACTCCCATCCTTATTCTGTCCTGAATTGATAACAGCCACTCCCTGGTAATTGGGAGACCATAATGATAAAGAACCCTCCCCCTACTATCAGCAACAACCCGACTCTAGACAGGACTCCGGGGCTCTCTCTCCAGTCTCAGACATCCCTGCCCCTCTCCCCTGGTGCTCCAGGGCTGCCAGTTTCTCATTAATGAGAGACATCACCATCTTCATCAATTAACCATATCACATAAGGCAAGAATCACTCTTAGAGCTTACCCTGAGGTGGATGAGATTGGAGGTAATGAGCAGGACAGTGGAGTGAGGCGGGAGGCAGAGGAGCTGGTGATGAGAACACAGCAGCCCAGGAAGCACGAGGAGCAACCTCGGGAGTCCCCAGGTCTCTGATCATCGTTACACTCTTCCTGTGAAATCACATATTCCTGGGCTTGTGAAGAGAGAAACAGCTCAGGAAGGCATCTGGTTTTAGGTCAAATACTTTACATCTGCTCCCCACGGGCCTTCTTAGTATGTGCTTCATAAATATATGTGCAATAAACAGGTCAACAATCCACCAGTCCAGGGTGTAATTCCCGAGGTTCTGGGCTGGAGAAATAACTCTAGTCCCCCCAGAATGGAGGAGGGTTATTTCTTTGCTGAAGCAAAGTTACATCTTAGAGCTGCTGCCCACCTGCATATGTCCTTAGAGAACCACTGAGAGAATAAGTACAGTGCTCCGTAACATTTGTGCAATAAATGACCAACAATCTAGTAGGGCTAGTGCTTGTAAGTCACCAGTTCAGGGTGTAATTCCTGAGGTGTAATTCCTGGAGTTCAGTGCCATTCTGGAGAGGTAGGGTAGGTACAGTCAGAGTGGATTTACATCCTGACATCACTTAGTGATACAATCTTGTGGAAGGGACAAGGAGTTTAGCTTTCAAGTCAACTCATTTAATTAAACCCCTCATGACATGTAAAGTAGATAGAACAGTATCCCTATTTTACACAATGGGAAGTTGAGTTTCATAGAAGTGAATGTAACTGAAGCTACTCAAGCTACTAAGTGTAAGAGCTGGGTTTTTAATTTAGTCAATTTTGACTGCTATAACAGAATACTAAGGTTTGAGTAATTTATAAAAAAAAATTATGTCTCAAGTTCTGGAGGTTGGGAAGTCTGACCACATGGTGCCAGCCTCTGGTGAGGGTCACCCCACAGTGGGAGGGTGCAAGTCGGAAGCAAGTGCCAGAGACAAACTCCCACAGTGACTGACTCCCTCCTGAGATAACAGAGTGAATTCATTCATGTGGGTGGAGTCCTCATGATCTAATCACCTCTTAATGACCCCACCTCTCAGCACTGAGGCACGGGGAATTAAGTTTCCAACACATGAACTTTGGGGGACACATTCAAACACAGATTTTTTTTTACTCCGAAGACTGCTATTTTTCACTAGATTATATACTGCCTGAACTCAACATCATTTAAACCTAGTGTTCTTATACATAACAAGGAAATTAATATCCAACTCAGAAAGATGCTGTGAGGATTAAGTAAGATAACATAAGAAAAGAACCAAGCATAATGCCTTGGTAACATACATTTACAGCATAGCAATTATTGTTCTGTCCTCGACTATAGAAAGACCCACAAAGTGGAATTGTGACAATCTTTTAAATAAGGTCAAAATCTATTATTAGTACTATTATTCACCCACCAGCCTGGCCATCCCACTTATGTACTTATTTATATCCTGACTTACTCAAGAAAGGATTTAAGGCAGCTTATAAAAATGCACAAAGTTCAACAAGTTAAATTAAAACTTAAACTATGCATTTTAAGAAAGAAGAGCAAGGGAGAAATGAGAGCAGGAAGCCTAAGGTAAGACCAGGAGTGGAATGAGTGTGCAAACTACAAAGCACCGGGTCCTGTGAAGTTACTTCCTGTGCACGCTTGTGTGTTTTCTGTAGGTGGGCCCACGTCTGGCTCCACAATTTCTAGAAGTTAGAACAAAGAGGGAAACCTGAATACTTTTTTACGATGTTCATGAGTTTTTTTGTTTTGTTTTGCTTTGTTTTGAGAGAAGTCCATCTCCTAACATGGAGATCAAGGCTATCTCCACAGAGAGGATGCTGTTCACCCTCACGTCTACCATACAAGCAAAGCTGCCTCCACACAGAATAAACGTGCATCCCTACACATATCCCCTGGCTCTGACAGTCCAGACTGGCATCTGAGTGCAGTTATTGGTGGCGCCGCCTTTTATTTGCCGGTGGTTTTTATTATGCATTATGTGGTCACCCTACCACCACCTCTTGTCCCCTTGCCTTTGTTATCCCCTCTCTGTGCATTCAAATCCATCTTTGAGCCCAGACCAAATACCTACTCCCTCAAGAAAGTGATTATTTTTTTCTGAACTGTGTGTGTGTGTGTGTGTGTGTGTGTGTGTGTGTTTGAGTGTTGGGCAGAGGAGCGAGTGTAATTTAGAGTCTGTGGATTTGGGTCTCCTGAGCTACCTTGAAAGTGTATATAAAATTGTTCTTAGGTGCAAATGTGCAATTTCTGAGATGAGGCTTCATAGTTTACATCAGAAAAAGAGTTTGTCACCACAAAATCCTTCTCCATGACCTGATCACAGCCTCTGGGAAAATGTCACCAACCCTGCCAGTCTTGTGTAGAGCTTCTCAAGTTGGCCTTGCATATGTTGAGGCAGAGAGGTGGAGAAGCGTTCTTGAGGTCATGCTGAAGATCAGTAACTTGGATGGAATAAAGACCCAGGTCTGTGCAGTCCTGGCACAGTCCTCTAGATTCTCCACACCTAAATTTCTCAAAGGATAGCCTAGAGAGACCAATGGAATAAGCACAATCAACAGGGTCACTTGAGGCACTAAAATAACTTTCTTGCACACTTGCCTCTTTAGGACTAGAGATGGTGGAAGTGCCCTAACATTATAGTCACAAAGCACTGCACTATCCATTTGTTCTCCAACACCTTCTCCCTATTTAGGAAATACTCCCTTTGCTGAAGCCATTTGAATTACCTCATTTGAGTGCACCATCTCTCTCTTGCCAGACTTGACTGACACAGGCACCAATTCCTGTCACAGATATATGCACATACAGGGGCTAAATGAGATGGTGATTAAAAATATGTACAACTCAAAGACTTATGTGAAGGTGGCCAATCCCCTTCCTTTGAATCATGTGTGACAATTTCAAACATCACATCTGACCCTGGAGAAAGTGTGAATAGTCAATGTCCCTAATGAATTAACACACGGAAATGTAATAAATGTGTGATGTGTTTGCCCATAGCACCATTAATGAGATATGTGGAAGCAAACTACATTAGGCTAATGGAGTGGTAAAATAATAATTAAAACACAGCTTATGAAAATTTGTGGGATGCAGCAAAAACAGTGCTTAGAGGGAAATTTATAGGATTGAGTGCTTATATTAGAAAAGGAGAAAGATGTAAAATCACTCAGCTAAACTTCCACTGGAGGGGGAAATAAAGAGCAACGTAATCCAAAGCAATCAGAGCAAATAAATCATAAAAATTTTAGAAAAATTAATGAAGTTGAAAACTGCATATTGGCACAGAAAATCAATGAAACCAAAAGCTAGTTTTTGAAAAATATCAATAAAAACAGTAAGTTAATAGCTAAGATAACTAAGAAAAAACTAGAGAGGACACAATTTACTAATATCCCATAGATATTAAAAGGATAATCAAGGAATACTATGAAAGACTCTATGTCTACAAATTTGATATCCTAGATGAAATGGACCATTTCTTGAAAGACACAATCTGCCAAAACTCATACAAGAAGAAATAGACAATCTTAGTAGGTCTGTACTTTTTAAGTAAGTTAAATCAGTAATTAAAAATCTTCTAAATCAGTAAGTTCAGATGGGTTCACTGGTGAATTCTACCAAACATTTAAAAAAGAATTATGCCAATTCTCTATAATCTCTTCTAGAAGACAAAAGCAGAGGGAGTACTTTCTAACTTACTGTGTGAGGTCAGCATCACCCTCATACCAAAACCAGACAAAGACATTTAAAGAAAAGAAAACTACAGACCAATATGCAAAAATCATCCACAAAATTACAGCAACTCAAATCCAACAATGTATAAATATTATACAACTTGACCAAGTGGATTTATGCTAGGTATGCAAGATTGGTTCAACATTTGAAAATTAATGAATGTAAAACATCACATCCTGGGAATGTAAAATGGGGCAGCTGCTTCAGAAAACAGTTCCTCAAATGATTAAACACAAAGTTACCATACTACCTAGAAATTCTACTCCTAGTGTACCCAAGAGAAATGAAAACATGTTAACACAAAAACTTGTCCTAAAATGTTTATAGCAGCATTATTCATAATAGCCAAAAGGTAGACACAACCCAAACGTTCATCAGCGGATGAACAGATCGACAAATTATGGTATATTATTACAATGGAATTTTATTTGGCCATAAAAAGAAATAAAGCACTGATACATGTACAACGTGGATGAACCTTGAAAAAATTATGATAATTAAAGACACCAGTCACAAAAGGTCACATATTATATGAATCCATTCATATGAAATGTCCGATACACAGAAATCTGTACAGACAGAAAGAAGATTAGTGGCTGCTTAGGGGTGGTGGTCGTGTGGAGTAGGGGAGTGGGGGGTAGCTAAAACTGTGGAATTTCTTTTTGAAGGTGGTGAAATGTTCTAAAATTTACTGTGATGATAGTTACACATACGTGTGAATATACTAAAAAACATTGAATTCTACCCTTTAAATGGGTAAATTTTATGTATGTAAGTTATATCTCCATGAGTTCTTACAAAGTAAGTTCTCTAAAGTTAAAAGGAAATACATTTTCAAAGTTGACTGTTATCTATCAGAAACAATATTTCCTCATTATGATGCAGAGGCAAGCTAGTGGTTTATAAATAACCATAAACAGAAAAAAATGCTTAAAAATAAATGGGATTTTTGTTGAAAATCTGTGGAATCCCCTCTTCCCCTTCTCACTGGTGACATCTTGTCCCTTCCTTGGTCTAGTTGGCCATCTTTGATCCCAGGATGCTTGGAGTGAAATCCTCCTCAGTCGCATCACTGAGCCTCTGTGCTCGTTTCCTTACCTACATAACAAGTACTCAATAAGGCTAGCATTTATGATTGCCATTCACTGAGGGGTGACCTCCAGAGTGACCCTCCCAATCATACACTGACCACTGAGAACAGTCCTGCTTCCATAGTTACACTCCCTGTCACACACTCACCACCGAGCATAGTCCTCCCTATTTTGTGTGACCTTCCCCATCAGACACTGACTGCTGAGGACAGTCCTGCCTCCATAGTGACCCTCCCCATCACACCTGACCCTCGAGGACAGTCCTGCCTCCATAGTGACTCTCCCCATCACACGCTGACCATCGAGTACACTCCATAGTGACCACACTTTCTTCTGTGTAACTGAGATGGAGAAAAGAGAAAGAAAGAATTTGCTAAAAATACAATCAATGAGGCCTGGAGGGACTGCCACCCATCAGGGGAGCAGCAGCCCCGATCCAAAACCAGTCTTTCTTTTTATTGACAAGACAAGGAAGTTTCACAAGAAAAAGCAGTTGATTCAATCATCAAAGAAGGACGTAAGGACAGGCAGTGTAAAACTAGTAACAGCAGTAAATTAAAACTGTGACATTCCAGAATGTAATTTGTAAAAAGCTAGGTTAATTCACCAACAAAGAGCTTGTCCTTAGTAAACATTTTCTGTTTCACATACTTCCTACAGCATTTTCCTTAGCATATTTAAACAGCATTCAAGCAGTTTCCTTAACATATCTCAAGAACAATCAGTAGGTTAAATAGTCAATGGTCATTCAAGCTGGAATCAAACCAGCAACCTAAAACTGTCAAAATACACAATTCCATCCCTAAACAGTGATTAGAATTGACTAGATGGCTTTTGCAAACCTTATCTGCGGACTTTTGTCCCCTACTCAAGAACCTTTTGGCTCATTCATTCATTACCTAAAAATCCTATTCTAAGATCAAAGGAGAATCAAGATTTCTAACCCACTACATCTTCCCCCCTTATTATTATTATAAAAATCAGAAGCGATGAAGGAGTCAGAGTCAAAGGTGTCCTGATGAAGAACAGTCAGCATTACTTCAGCTTGACGAGTCCTTCGGACCACGGAACATAACAGTTTAATCACTATAAGAAAACATAAAGATACATAAGACACTAATTCCAGCAATAATCCAAATTCTTATATTTAAACCAGAAAACCAATGGGTAGGATTAAGCCAATGGGCCAAATCATTTAAATGATTGACAGTAATCTTTTGAGCTTCTTCTTGAAGCTGTGTCATTTTTTGTTGAAGTTTGATTATTAAGTTTTTAATATGTCCATGTAAATCAGAATGAAAAGCTCCATGTAAAAGTTTTTGTACGTCTTTCCATGCAGTGGAGGAATTAAAAGGAATAGAAGTTATACACATGGAGCGATATCCTGCATCACAATTATGCTGGCTTTGCATCCAATGAACATGAGTACTTACAGTTGAGGAGAAAAGCATAGAGAAAGTTAACAAGACTAATATTACCTTACGTCCTTTTGAGTTCATGGTTATGTGAGAAAGGATGGCCAGAAATAAATTTTCTGGCGTGACAGGAGTGCCTGTTTGAATTGTAGCTTCTGCTTGACTAATGAGACCTTGTAATCCACCCCACGTTGGTCTGGAGCTAGCTGTTGTTGTCAGTACTGGTGGGTTCATGGAGGTTGGAGTGGAGTTGGTTGTCGCAGGCCATTTCCGGAGGGATGCACTGAGGTGAGATGGTGAGGTGTTGAAACTCTGGGATCGGATTGGGTCCTTCGTTGGATCTGGGGTTCCACATGATAAGGTTTGACAGCTTTAGAGGGAATCCAGTCCTGTAGGAGACACAACGGAAGCAAACCCTCTTCCCCATGTTAACAATTCAGCAGGTCCCGCCCACTGTGGTCCCGTCAGTAGGTGGCAGTATAAAACCAAGGGTTGAGGCTTCTTTTCAGGAGGGATAAAGTGCCGTTCTGTGGCGCTTAAATTTTGGGAATTGCAGTTTTAAAATTTTAGTGTAAACAAAGATTTGAAGACCTGTTCATGAGGGGCCATTCCTATATCTATATTGTCCTTTTGTTTATTTAATTGAGATTTAAGAAGGCAATTCGCCCTTTCAACAATTGCCTGGCCGGTGGGGTTATACGGGATTCCTGTGACATGTTTAATGTTCCAATCGTTACAGAATAATTGAAAGACTTTGGAAGTGCATGCCAGCCCATTGTCTGTTTTTATTTGAGCTGGAATTCCCATGGCAGCAAAGGCAGAGAGACAATGTTTTTTGACATGTTTAACAGCTTCTCCTGTTTGGGCAGTGGCATGAATAAAACCAGAATAAGTATCAACAGTAACATGTAAATATTTAAGACGTCCAAACGGAGCGTAATGAGTGACATCCATCTGCCAAATTTCATTACTTTTTATTCTTCGGGGATTAACCCCTCCAGGAAAACTAGATTTAGGAAATCTTTGACAATCAGGGCAAGCACGAACAATGTTTTCAGCTTGTTTGTAAGAAATTTGATGCATCTTACCTAAGCTCACGCCCCTTGATGAAAAAATTGATGAGAATCAATAGCCTTTTGTAAAACATTATTATACAAATAATGTGATCAGCCATATCATTTCCAGCTGTTAAAGGACCAGGGAGGCCAGAATGAGAGCGTATTTGAGTTACATAGAAAGGGTGATGCCTCTTTTGAATAAGTTTTTGTAAGTGTTGAAACATTTTAGATAAAAGAAAATCATTTCCCTCATGGATAGAGGCACTCCAAATAACTTATAAGGCTCCTACTATGTAGGCAGAGTCAGTCATTAAGTTAAGGGGCCGAGTGGAAAAATGCTGTAAAGTTTCAATAGCAGCAGCCAGTTTGGCCCTTTTAAGTGGATTTATGATGAATAGTAACAAAATGTTCCCAGATTCCTTATTCCTGCCATGTTACAGACCCCTTTCCTGATTTATCAGAACTGTCAATAAACACAGTTAGTGCTTGAGGAAGAGGAACAGGGGATAAGCAGGATTTTAATTATATATAGGTAATAATTGGAGTCCTTGTAAGATTTTATCATGTGGCAATGAGAACTGTAGCTTACCAGCAAAACCAGCCAGAGCTGTCTGTAAGGACTCTGATTGCTCAAGGGCAGTGCAGAAGTCAGTTTTAGAAAGACCAGGGTTGGGCCGGCCCGTGGCTCACTCAGGAGAGTGTGGTGCTGATAACACCAAGGCCACGGGTTCGGATCCCATATAGGGATGGCCGGTTCGCTCACTGGCTGAGCGTGGTGCTGACAACACCAAGTCAAGGGTTAAGACCCCCTTACCGGTCATCTTTTAAGAAAAAAAAAAGAAAGACCAGGGTTGCAGTTGGCTCCATTGCTCAGGGGTTAGAGCACTGGTCTTGATAAAGACCAGGGTTGATAGTATCAGGATCATATCCAGTAAGCATTTGACAACGGTGCCTTCCCCTAGTGAGTAAATGAATGCGCTGTTCTAATTTAGTACATAATTTCCTTTTTTTGTTCATGGGGTAAGAAAATCCATTCAATGACTCCTATTTGAGGGATAAGTTGGCAAAGCAAACCTGTAGGACTATGTGGGATATTTAAAACAATGAAATGAATGACTTGAGATTTAACAATGCATGTTAATTGTCTGGAATGTAAAAAGGATTCAATTTGTTTTAATTCTAATTTTGCTTGTTCAGACAAATAACGCGGGGAGGACAGATCAGGGTCTCCCTTTAAGGTATTAAACAAATGTTGTAATTGATAAATAGGAATACCCATGGAAGGGCAGAGCCAATTAATTTGTCCAAGTAGTTTTTGTAAATCATTGAGAGTAAGGGGCTCCTGAATATGGAAAGATATATTTTGTGGCTGTACGTTTCTCTGAGTTATCAGAAAACCAAGGTATTTCCAAGGCTCCGTTTTTGGAATTTTATCTGGAGCTATTTGCAAACCGGCATTATTAACTTGTTTGATTAAATGTAAATAAACTTGTGATAACAGGTCTGGACTGTCATGAGCAATAAGAATATCATCCATATAATGATAAATAAGAGCAGCTGAAAATTTTTCACGAGTGGGTCGAATAGCTCAATCCACGAAGTCCTGACAAATGGTAGGGCTATTAGTCATCCCTTGAGCGAGAACTTTCCATTGATATGTTCGAGCAGGTGCTCCTGCATTGACCCTAGGAAGGAGAAGGCAAACTTTTCTTTGTCCTCCGGGTGTAAAGGTATGGTAAAAAAGCAATCTTTTAGGTCTATGATGATTAAATGATAATTGTTAGGAATGACGGCTGGGTTAGGGAGCCCAGGCTGTAGGGCCCCCATGGGAAGAATGCGGGCATTAATTTTTCTTAAATCATGTAATAATCTCCATTTGCCTGATTTTTTAGGAATGCAAAATATAGGAGTATTCCAGGAACTATATGATGGCTCCAGATGTCCCAATTGTAACTGTTGTTTGACAATTAAAGTAGCTTGATTTAATTTCTCCCCTTTAAGAGGCCACTGCTCCACCCAAACCGGAGGACTGGGGATCCATTGAAGTTTGAATGGTGAGAGTGTGGCAGTGGCCGTCATGATAAGTTTGAAGAAGATGTCCCAACATAAACATCCCATTGAGTAAGGAGGTCTCGGCCCCATAAAGTTTGAGGGAGATCTAGAACATGTGGCATGATGGGGGCAGTTTGTCCCTCGGACCCGGTACATAATAAAGGATTTTTACTCTGACAAGGGGATTTGGACCCGCCTAGTCCAGTAAGTGTAACTGGAGAAGAAGTTATGGTCCATAATGGAGTCCAATCCTTTTTTGCAATTATAGTAACGTCAGTCGCCGAGTCTACCAACCCTGTAATTAACTTTTGTTCAACAGATAATGTAAACAGTGGCTGAGCATTATTTAATTTTTGTATCCAGAAAGCATCAGGAGAAGCAGGAGACTGAGGTTCAGATTTTGTTTCAGGAAACAAAGAGGAAAAGAGATTAAGTTGAGCTATTTGATTTCCTTTAGGAATTACATGATATCCTAAACTAGTTATCATAACATGAATCGGTCCCAACTTATCAGGTGGAATTAACTCTGGAATAATTTGGACACCATTTATAGAGTATTTTGGATTGCCCAGTATAATACCACGGGCGTTAAAAGGGAATGGACCAGAGAAATTTGTTGTCCCTAACTTCACTTGTCCTGCTTCATCTTTTGTTAAGGTCAAATTGACAATTGTTTGGTCATTTATTTGAAGTCTGGGAGAGGAAGATTGTCCTGAGGAGGAGTCCAGACTTGAGCCTGAGCACTGAGAATTTGACCCCCTTTGTTTATTGGGGCACGGGATTGCCTTCTATATCAAGTTTAGATTTGCACTGATTTGACCAATGAAATCCTCTTTTACATTTAGGACATTTTTGTTTTGGTTTAGTCTGTTCTACCTCTCTTAGTCTGCAATCTTTTTGAAAATGACCTTCCCTTCCACATTTAAAACATGTTTTAGGGCTGAGCCCATGGGAGTGCGGCGCTGAGAAGCACAGCAGCGCTCCCGCTGCGGGTTCGGATCCTATATAGGGATGGCCGGTGCACTCAGGCGGTGCGGCTGGTCACAAAAAACAAACAAAAAAAAAAAAAAAAAACATGTTTTAGATTGGAGAGCTGCAGCAAGAATTTGGGCTTTATGGGTTTCAGTGCCCACATTCTGGCAGGCTTTGATCATATCAAAAAGAGTGGAATTTTTATTTTTCATTGAAAGGAGAACCTTTTGGCAGTCCTCATTAGCATTGTCAAAAGCCAATTGTAGTGAAAGTACTTGGGATGCCTCAGCATTGTCAATTTGTCTAGTTAAGACATCTTGAAGACGATTAATAAAATCTAGGGCTCAGAGGGGCCCTGTCTAATAGTAGTGAAAGATTTAGTGGGAGTATTTGTTTCAGGAATTCTGTTCCAAGCTTTTACAGCCGCACGAGTTGTCTGGTCAAGTACTTGTTGGGGAAGTAAAGCTTGTGCCTGAGGAGTTATAAAATCTCCTTCACCAAATAACACATTCCTATCAATTTGAACATTATTTCATAAATTTCCCAGTAAAATATTATGTAAGGCTTCCCGATATTCTTGCAGCCATACAGTGTGTTGTGCAGTAGTTAAACAGTTTTTCCAAGTGTCTTCCAATCCCAAAGGGTCATACTATACCCAGTAGCAATTGACTCTAAGTACCTCTTAGTAAAAGTACTATGTAAGCCATTTTCTATTATGCTCTTTCTAAACTTTTGAAGCAAGGAAAATGAGAGGTTTTCATGTCTGGGCTGAGTCGCAGTTCTCACAACAGGAAAGACATGACAAGTATCAGTTTCCATGTTGTGTCCTTCTTTAATACAACGCTCCATCAAGGGAGTGGCTGAATTGTTCCCCTATAAAAGTGGTGTGGAGGAAGAGGAGGCGAGGATTGTTTCTTATCCTCCTTAGTGACAGAAAAGTGTTGTTGCTTTTTGTTAGGGTCCTGAATAGATCTTAAAGCAACTTGACATAGACTCCAAACCATTAGATGAGAAGCCTTAACTGGACCTATTGCATTTTTTAACCGTTGGCCAATTTGTTCCCAACCCTCAATATCAAGATTCCCTTCTTTAAGGTACTGAGGGCAACGCCATCTAATAACCAATAATTATTCAGTTAGTTGACGCTTAGTTACCTTATATCCTGCTGCCTTAAGGAGACATCAAAGTTGTGACCTATATTGAACTTCCTTTGTAGACAGCGAGTTACCCATAGCTGGAAGAATAGATAGAAAATTGAAAGAGAGAGAAAGCAAAACCTCCAGGTGAAGCCCTAGTTGGACACTGCCGCAGGCGTGCAATCGCTAATCGAAAGCCACCTGTGTTCCCTTACCGGCATGCGTCTCCCTTACTAGGGACTCCCTTGCCGGGATGAGCCGGATGTCCTTTTCCTCTCCAATGCTTGGCAGGTCAGTCTCTGATCCGCAGGGAATTCCTCACACGGGGCACCACTTGTTACACTTTCCTATGTGTAACTGAGACGGAGAAAAGAGAAAGAAAGAATTCACTCAAAATACAATCAATGAGGCCTGGAGGGACTGCCACCTGTCAGGGGAGCAGCCCTGATCCAAAATCAGACTTTCTTTTTATTGACAAGACAGGGAAGTTTGACACGAAAAATCAGTTGATATATCAATCATCAAAAAAGGACATAAGGACAGGCAGTGTAAAACTAGTAACAGCAGTAAATTAACAATGTGACATTCCAGAATGTACTATCATACACGGACCATTGAAGGCAATCCTGCCTCCACAGTGATGCTCCCCATCACACAATGACCCCCAAAGACAGTCCTGCCTCCAAAGTGTCCCTCCCAATCACACACGAACCACCAAAGACAGCCCTGCCTCCATAGTGGCACTCCAAATCACACACTTGACCCCCGAGGACAGTCCTGCCTTCATATTGATGCTCCCCATCACACACTGACCACCGAGGACAGTCCTGCCTCCATAGTGACCCTCCCCATCACACACTGACCACTGAGGACAGCCTTGCTTCCCAGCGTGCCCCCAGCTTTGCAAGCACTTCTGCTGTGTTGAAGGCTAGAGCATCTGGGTCAGGAGCCAGACAGCCTTGCAGTGCTGCTGTTGCAGGGGCACAAGAGCCATGCTCGGCAGAGCCCGTGCTTCATGCTGGGCATGTGCAGGTGCTCGAGGCGTTCGCAGTCCCTCGCAGGTGAGGTGGGCCGAGCGCTGCGCTGTCCAGGATGCCTCTTCCACAGGGAAGCAGCTCTGCCACTTCCTGACCGATGGGCTCTGAGCGAGTTATTTAAAGCCTCTGTACCTCGGTTTCTCTGTCAGTGAAACAAGGGTGATTAGTGACACTTGCCTTGAGGGTTAGAACTGGAAATCCTATGCATCAAACTTTCGACGCGCATCTGGCACTCCATAAACGGCTGGCTCGCTAGAGGATCATTTTCATTGTGGGGTGGTTCTGAGATTGTAGAAAGTAAGGGATCCCACCCCTAATAAGGGAAGTGGGGACAATAGGGCTAGGGAGAGAGACAGACCATTTAGGTGCCATCGGAGCCCGTTTTCAGTGGCCTTCTCCAGGTTTGCACAGAGGCCTGTGAGCACCAGCAGTGCGTGCTGATGTGGCTGGGCCAGGGAGGCCTCAGCAGACGCAGGCCCGGCCCGAGATCCCAGCACCACACAGGTGAGCTGCCCGCCAGACAGCGTGAGGACTAGAATGTGGCCAGCTCCATTTCCTCAGAGCAGAAAACGAGAAGACGCACTTGGGCAAAAGCATTTGTTTTCATGGATAGGATCGCATTGAAACTATCCAGAATCAATGACACATGCAGCACATTCACGGTCATTGCATGCCTGAATTTGTCAGTCCTTCATTATCCACATGTGGGTTGCCGGCTTTATTATTCTATGTTTTTAACTTTAAAATTGTATTCAAATTTTATTGTCTAATATTACTCTCTGCCTAAACTTCTTTACACAAAATTAAAATTTCATAACTTCAAAATGCTCAGCATTCATATGTATGTGGTTTTTTGCTTCTCCTCAGTGGCCAAGCACAGATGCTAAATGTGATCAGCACACGAGTCTCTTGGGTTCCGTTTTTTTTATATTTATTTTCTCTGTGAAAGCCTTGACGCTTCTACCTCTGCATAAATAAGCTGTTTTTGTTTTTTGTTTCTTTTTTTTTCTTTAAGATGACCGGTAAGGGGATCTTAACCCTTGACTTGGTGTTGTCAGCACCACACGCTCCCCAGTGAGCCACAGGCCGGCCCTCATAAATAAGTTTTAAGACCGCAGTTTCAGTGATGATTTGACATAAGGTTATTAAAATGTAAGCTTGTGACTTCTAAACAACTCGGTTCAAAGAAACTCAGTTGCAGGGCCTCCCTCCAGCCCCCCCTTTTCATCAGATGCCAAGGATCCCCTGCTGCGGCCCTCACACAAGCTGTCCCTCCCATAGTTTCTATGGAGAATACCTGGGAGGATGGAGAAGACGACGTTACAGAAACAGTGAGCAGCTTCAGGGAGCTGCAGGGCACGGAGGTTTGCAGGCAGGGGAGGCCTGCCCTCGAAAACACATCTCAGAGAGGGGGACCTAAAATTTGCCGCTGATTGTGTTATTTAACATCCAAACTGTTCATTTTAGAACAGGGAGCATGTAGGCCCTGCCTAGAGCTAAGAGCCTTGTAGAGAGGAGAGGTGACAGAGGTCTTGGTGTCTGACTTCCTGACTGTAGGGACAGAGACACTTGATCCTGTCCCTGGCATAGTTCTCAGCACCAAGTCCTATTCTGAAAGCTTTACACCCCTTACAGAACCCCACCCATGGTCTGGGAGGTGGCTCTGCCACTGCGCACCTCTCAGAAAAGCAAACATCCAGGAGACAGAGAAACGCATCCTGGTTCCCGCAGCTTGTAAGAGCTGGAGATGGGTCTGAGCTGCTGTCCCTGCTGCCCACTGTGCAGGAAAAAGTGCTTAGACCCTACGAGCACTATGTTATAGCACCTCCTCAAGAGAGGGGCCTCAGCTCCAGGCTCAAGCTGACCTTGCTTCTGGGGAGGCTGGTGCTCCCCTGGTGCTCAGCCCTGAACAAGGCTGGAGTAGATGCTGGTCTCTCCTGAGCTGTGGCTGGGAAGGGGAGGGGCGGGAGGGGAGCCAGGCCCCTGGTCGGTCCCTCCTCTTCCTGAAGTTGTTGCACCTGCACAATCTGCTGCCACTGATGGTCCCTCTCCCGGCACTTGGTGTGGGACCCGCTCAGGGTCCTGTTCCCTTGCTTTCGCCCTTCAGAAGACTGGAGCAGGGGAGAGCGGCCTCAGGGCTGGAGCACACCCGTGCTCAGGCGGCACTGCCTGGGGTCCCTGGATGAGTGAAATACAAAAATCCAAAACCTGAATGCTCTGAGATTCAAAACCTATTGAGTGCCGACCTGACACTGCACATGGAAAATCCACACCTGACCTCATGGGACGGCTTATGTGTTTTATGTACAAAATTATATAAAATATTGTATAAAATGACCTTCAGGCTATGTCCATAAGGTGTATAAGAAACATCAGTGAATTTTGGGTCTCATCCCCAAGATGTCTCATTACATTATGTTTATGCAAATGTTTCAAAATTAAAAAAAAAAAAGAAAAAGAAATTCAAAACCCTTCTCGACCCAAGCATTTTGGATAAGGAACACTGAGGCTGTAGTCTGACCCTTCAGTCACCCACCTCCTGGTATGATCAAATGTCTCTTCCTGGTGTGTGTACTTCTCTGAACAAACAAGAAGACTTTCCCACAAGCACTGGGGCTCTGTGGCCAGGGCTGTCCGTGCCGCCGGGCAGGGCGGTCTCTGTCCCAGGACTGCAGCTCCTGCTTCCTGAGCTTTAGTGTCCAACAAGATAAAAGAACACAAAGGGTGATGAGGGGAGACACAAAAAGATTTAGAAGAAAGTTGGGGGGCCTCACTGGGTCTCCTACTTACTTACTAATGACTTTCAAGGGACTTTCTAAGAGTGAGGGGCCAGGCCAGGAATGGGTGTGATGACTTCAGGGACTCGAAGGACATCGAGGCCCTCCCTGAGCTCCTGCTCAGCCCCTCTGGGCACAGTGCGTTCCCCCGTCCTCTCTCTCTCACTCACTATTTCTCTCATCCTCTCTCAGCCTTTGTCTCTCTCATTCTCTCTCTCGCTCACTCCCTCTCTCTTGTTGTCTCTGTTTCATTCTCTCTCCCTCTCTCTCCATTCTATTTTCCTTTACTCTCTGCCAGAAAACACCCTGCCAATAGCACCCTAGTCTCTATGTTTGTAGGAGAAACTAAGATCCAGTACTTGACTGGCTCTTCCTATGTCAAATTTTCAGTTCCAAGAAAAGAGAAAGTGCTGGAAGAGCACTGGGCACACAGCCACCATATGTTCACACCTTCAGTACTCAGGGATCCTCATTTGGGAGCTCACCTGCCTCCTGCGCTCATTAGTCAAGCTGCATGTGCCAAACGGGCTCCGCTGGGGTTTGGGCTCTAGACTGAGACTGGGGGAATAGATCCTACAAGGTCCCATCCCGGGGCCTTCCTCTAGTGGGAGAGATGATCATTAACAAAGTGACCACACCAATGAAGGTGTGGTTACAACTGTGGTCAGGTCAGGGAATGAAAAGTAACCAGACAACTGAAATCCTGGGGCAGTGGGAAGGCCTGGGCCACTGACCTCCCCGGGGAAGAGGTGGACGGGCCTGCTGGGGGCAGCAGAGTGTGACAGCCGGGGCTGGCCACAGAACAGCAGGGCGAGCCCCAGGGTAGGGAGTATGTTCTGGGCCTGCAGGAAAGTCCAGGAGCAGGACCTGGGGCCCTGATGGTGACATGGATCTGGAGAGGTGGGGCACCTGCTCAGCCCAGAGGGAGCTCAGATTGCATCTCCAGAGCAACAGGAAGCCAGGAAGAGGGGCCGTGCTTCATAGAAGGGGTACAGATGAGATCAGATCTGTGCTCCTAAAAAGATCACTCCGGCTTCCTGTGAATAAATATCTTGCAGTCTTTTAGTATCTTTCTTTGTTCTCTCCTTAAATGAACAAGCACGTGTGAGAAAGAATAGTAACTTCGGTTTATTTGATTTCATTGCACTCACCACCAACAGCCGTGCTCTGTGATTCATTGTTCATTTTCTTGTCTGTCTTCTCTCACTAAAAAATAAGTTCCATGACTTGTGTCCGTTTTGTTAATTGTCACACCCCCGGCACCTAAGACACTGCCTGGAATTAGTTAAATAAAACTTAGAGGAGGCCTTGCTTTGGACTGAGCTCCTGCACTAGGCCTGACAGACCAAACCAGAATGGAGTCTCTCAGGCTGAAGTTCCACCTCACCAACCCAGAAGGAAGACTTTTATCTGACCTTCCGAGAAATCAGGACAGTGAGAGATAATGGCCAAATCCTCACACAAGCCAGTCTGGCCAGCATGATAAGGAAGTCCCTTGTGCTGTAACCTTTACAAGAAAAGTACCTTTGAGGTGGTCAATCTGCCTTTCACTTTCTGTTTCTGCTTTCCTCAGCCCTTTTCTGTCCATAAAATCCACCTTCTCTGCTCGGCTCATGGAATACTCATTCTGTTTTATGGAACGAGGTGTTGCCTGATGCTAGAATCACAAATAAAAGCCACATAAGACCTTTAAACTAAATTTGTTTATGTTTTGTTTTTTGAGAAATGTAATAGGCATTCAATAAATATGTGACAGAGAGGGAGAGAGAGATCTCACACACTGAGCACATTTTCTGGGACACGTGCTGGTGTAGTGAGAAAGACAGGCTCTGCATCCTAGGAGCTGAGAATGCGTTTTGCTACTTACCGGAATGAGAACTTTGGGTGTCATAATCCTCCCATTCACCAGGTTATTGCAGAGGCTGAGTGCTTAGTTGTGTAAACTGTAGAGCACTATGCAAATATTGGTAATCTCTATAGGCCCTCCCAGGAGTCAGAGGAAGACAGGAGCAAGTGGCCTTCTGGGCACCCATTGCAACATCAGGGACAGGAGCAAAGCTTCTGGGATGACAGGGGCTGTGAGAACTTCCTGCTGCTGCCCAGGACACGCTCATGCAATGAGCTGACCCCCAAGGCACAGCCGTGGGAGTCAGACTGCATTTGTCATTTGAATTTCCCAGCCAGTTCAGCATTCACTATATTGGAGCACACTTCTGTAGAAGACAGCAAAACCCTGGAAGAAACTTGGGTCAAGTGCTTTGCAGACAAATGGATTTCAAATTTGGTTTCTCCTTGTCCTTAGAACACATTTATTAAAAAAAGAAAGAAAGAAAGAAAGAAACTTTCTAGCAAAAGATACTACTTCTGAGGAGCAAAAGTCTTTCACAACCCTTCTGCATGTTTGACTTGATTGCTCAGACAGGGATAGGATGGGGAGACTGACACTAGAAGGTTAGCTCCTCGAATGAAGTCAATTACAGATTCAGAATTAAAACCTGGGTCTATCAAATCATTCTTTCATCCCCAATCCCTCAGTCTCCACTTGCAAGGGTTCCAGTACTGAAATGATTTTCATAGAAAATCAGTGAAGCAAATGGAATGGTAGAAAAAATATATAGGATCTGAAATCAGAAGACTTGACTCAGACCCTTGTTCCCTCACCTGCTGGCCTGTCATTTTAATGCCCTAACCTCCAAGAATCCCCAGTTTTCTCCTTAGTAAAATAGGGATGATAATACCTGACACGTAGGCTGTTGACAGTTGAACACACCATCAGTAAAATGCCTGGCCACCAAAGTGCACTAATTAAACTTTGGCAGCAACTGCTTTTGATATGAAATAAGTAAGTTTGTGTCAATGGCTAGGCCCCTGGCTCTGTCTGAAATAGAGTCCCGGCATTCCATCAGAAAAGATGCTGGTGAGAGGAACAATCCCCAGCACGCACACCACTCAGCCCCTGGCAGTTCCTCAGAAAATGTCAGCTCCAAGCCTACAGTTACCTCTCCCCACCACCAAATGGCCACCCTGCATGCACGGGATGCTGCACAGTTTGCAATGGGCTTTTCTAAAGAAGTGAGGAAACCTGCAAGCATGTGGTTTTGTTACAGAGCACACTCATCTCCTGGCTGAGGCTCCCCAAAATTGACACCAAACTCACAGGTCCAGCTGCCTGCCCCCACAAAAAATTAAACAACCCAAAAATCATCTGCTGGTGAAAATGGAAGTCAGCTTTTATTCAGTAATACCAGTGACCTAAGGAGAGATGTTGGGATAACCATGTCACTGGTAAACCTGGAAAATGGCCAGGCTAAAGCCATCTCACAGACTCAGGTTTACCGAGGGTTTTTTCAAGAGGAAGATGAGGGAATGGAACATGGGAAATGAAAAGCAGGAGGGAAGGGGCACGTGAGCAGTGAGGGCTTCATGCAAGGTCTCAGGTGCAAGGTCGCACCAAGACTTCATCTGGTTTCTGCTCTCATCCTTATCTCAGGGTGTGGGTATTACATGCAAGTTTGCAACTTCAGGCTGGCTGGAAAACAATTTTACATTCATCTAGCCCCATAACCAAGGTTCAAAATATCAAATAACCATGGGAAAAGAGGGAACTCAGAAAAATGCATGCCAAGAAAAAAACTTTGTCTTTTAAATGTTTGCACACAGCCCATGCAGTTTTAGGTTCCAACATGGCTTCAGTCCTGCTCACTCCAACAGTTTCAGATGCAAAGTTGTCAAATACAGCCAGGCAGAGAAAGCCACACTCTGACTAACTGAGCTAACTGGCCATCCCTAAATATTTTATTTTTTAAAAATATGTAAATATTTAAATATTTCTCAAATGTTTTTTAGCTCTCGTGACTGGGGTAAATCTTAGGTAAATAAGACAAGTTTACTATTTGGGGGGTTAATGAAAATAGCTGTGTCTTCTGATCACCAAACACCCACATATTTAACTTTAGGGTTCTTGCTTGGTGCTTAGTAGCAACTGCCTAACATCTCCATGCTATAAAAAGGGTTACAGGAGAAAAACTTAAGATGATGGTTAGCTTTGTTCAATGTGTAATAGAATTTTTATGAACAGTTCAGGCATGCTTGCTAAAACTAAGTAAATGAAGTGCTGGCCAGTTAGTTCAGTTGGTTAGAGTGCAGCTTTATAACACTAAGGTCATGGGTTTAGATCCCCAAAGTAGCCAGTTGCCAAAAAAGAAAAAAAAAAGTAAATTAGGCATAAATGTTTATAAAAAAAAAAACTCTTCATCATTTAAAAAAATCTTTTTGGTAACTTGAAACTTTAAGGTGAAATTAAGTAATATACTCATTAAATGTCCAGGTCATTTCTAAATAAGTTAAGATACTAAAACATCAATGATTAAGCATAAATTTGAAGTTTATATATATTCACATCTTATTTCTATATGGTATAGAAAAGGTATATAAATTTGGGCCTGTTAGTGTGAGAAATGCCCTCACCCGTCCAATGCCAAGGGGTGGACACAGAGACATGAGGTACAGCAAAGCGAGATTTGAATTGTCTTGCAAGATCGGGTGTCTAATGGGCAGGCACACCAGAAATGGTTACATCGAGCAATTTATTCACTAATGTGCAAGTCCCTCCCCCAGTTCCTCATTAGCTGAGTATTATGGGGTGTACAATCTTCCCAAATGTCACTTAAGTTTCATTATTTCTTCATTAGGTATTTATTGTTCACTTCCTGCTGGCAGAAAGGGATGGACTCAGGACAAGCCCATGAAAAAGGTCTGCCAAAAAGTCCTGAGCAGGGAGAAGAATGAGGAAGTAAAAAGAACAAGGTGACCAGCCACCATCTTCAGAAGTCACCCTTGGGAAAGTGCACTTCGAAGGGTTATCACACCACAAGTTAGTCAAGCAACCCTTGTTAAGCTATTCTTGAAAATGAATCACTTAAGCTCTTTTCCCACATTAATAAACATGAAAAAAATTGTTCTATGAGGCAGTACATGTTTCTAAAAATTATAAAATGTAGATTCATAAAATGTTGGTATATGACAAACACTTCAAAATGGGTTACTTTCCAGGTTTTCACAAATTTAATTAAGGCTACTAAAAGTAAAAAATTCTAATTATTATACGTAATTAAAACAATTAGAAATAAGGGAACATTTCTGCATGCAAAGTGTACAAAGAAAGTGAGGTGTGTTTTCAGTGAGAAATCATAAAAGGACATGAGGATATATTTTTGTTAAAAAGGAGCAATTTTGTCTAATTTGGAGCTTATTTTAAAATTGCTTCAAAGTAGGAATTTAAGAAGGAAAAAGTAAGTAGAAAAGACACAAAAAAGTTGTAAGGATGCATTTTTAGTAAAAAAAAAAAAAAAAGTTGAAAGGAGATAATCTTCTTTTGAATCAGAGAGAACTTTGTGAAGTCAAAATGGTAAGGCAGCTGGCCGGTCAGGGACCTGAACCTGTGACTGATTCCATGTTTTATCAAGAAAATTCCATGTTTTGTACTTTGAAATCTTTTGTCACTTTGGCTTTATTTCATGATCCTATTTAATTAAGTGTTTTAAACCTTTGATATCTGACAAACTTTCCAAAATCAGATTCTAAATATTGTCTTTTTGACCTTGAACTAACTTTGAAATGTTCCAAAGGGCCTGGGCACTTCTTAAATAATCTACAAAAGAGAAATACTAAAACCTACTGGTCTTACGTAATAGGTTAAATTATATGAGAAGAAATACCACATGTTTTCACTCATATGTGAGAGCTAAAAAGAAAAAAAAAGTTGAGCTTTCAGAAGTAGAGTAGTTACTAGAGGCTGGGAAGATGGGGGCAATATGGAGAGGTTGGTTAATGGACACAAAATTACAGCTATATAGGAAAAATAAGTTGCAGTAGTGTACAGTAATGCTAGGCACCTATAATTAAGAATAATTTATTGTAAATTTTCAAATGGCTAGAGGAGAGGAGCTCAAATTTTCTCATCACAAAAAAATGATAAAGTTTTAAAATGATAAATATGCTAATTACCCTGATTTGATCATCACACATTATATACATGTATTGAAATATAAGTGTGTACCCCATAAATATGTACAATCACTATGTATCAATTAAAATATAAATGTTTTTAAAAAATAAAAAAATTAGAAGGGAAACATTGTCAAAACAAGACATAATGCTTGAATTTCTGAGTTATATGCATATGCTATTAATATGTGTTCCAAAATTGTATAAAGTTTCTAGAAATCTGATGTCTTGGTACAAATGCTACCAGTCATAATTTGGTTATTTTATTTTATTTATTTATTTATTTTTTAAAAAGATAACCCGGGCCGGCCCGTGGCTCACTCGGGAGAGTGCGGTGCTGATAACACCAAGGCCGCGGGTTCGGATCCCATATAGGGATGGCCGGTTGGCTCACTGGGTGAGCGTGGTGCTGACAACGCCGGTAAGGGGATCTCAACCCTTGGCTTGGTGTTGTCAGCACCACGCTCACCCAGTGAGCCAACCGGCCATCCCTATATGGGATCCGAACCCGCGGCCTTGGTGTTATCAGCACCGCACTCTCCCGAGTGAGCCACGGGCCGGCCCATAATTTGGTTATTTTAAATCATTGTATTTTCTCATCAGTCGTGTGACTCTTATCTGATCTCTGACCACGTCTATTTTAAGTCTTGATTTCCACAGTCAGCTGCTTTATTGTGGCGTGCTTTCTGAAAGTGCTTTGCAAGCAATTATAATCCTAAAGTGACATCAAGAAAAGTAACGGAAAAGTATAGATTCCTAATACTTTGAGTTCATACCATTGGACCGGATTTCCAAAATTCTAATGGAGAAACTGATGGGTTTGTAAAACTACTAAACCCAATCAGAGAAAGAATTAGTTACATGAGACTGAATGAACTGATGAAGAATTATGAGCTTTTATGGCCTCTTTATTTTAAAGCATAACTGGTTCTTTTAATGTCTTGTCTTCCAGATCTAAGAAAACTTTTTAAAAGCTATCTGTAGCTCACAGCACTTTGGTAAAGCACACTTTTGTAAACAAAAATTGAAACATTTCCTTTTCCTCTCAACCTGGTCCCTCCAGAATTTGGAAATTATTCATGAGTACTTTTCTTATTTTTAATGGCAATATGGTTATCTACATAAGTTCAATAGGAACATGCCAGTAATATTGATTTGATCATCACATACTGCACACAAATACTGAGTGAACTCTGTACCCCATAAATATGGATAAATAAAAATAATTTTTTAGAAAAAGAATCTGTACTCTTTAACAAGATATAATTGAAAACACTGGTTATACTACCGAGGCTTTGACTGGAATGTCATATTTGAAAATGTGCATAGAATGCCTGGTTTCTAGGATTCCCAACCTTACAGTGAGAGAGTAAAAAGTTGTCACTTCCTGGCATGCCCACGAACCTTAAGATATCAAATACTGCAGGCGAAGTCTAATGTCTGCCTTGGTTTGGCTTCCTAGCATTGAGATTTTTAAAAGTCTAATCTGATATTTCTTGTTAAAATGTTTAAACAAAGTTTTAAAAAGCCTATGTGGTTATTCCTGCCACTCTTATGCAGATAACCAGGCAAATTGGTCTTACCATGATTATCTCTGTTAGAAATGGGGTGACCATAGAGAGAACAATTTACGTTTCAAAAGAAGATTATAGTACACCTGTTATTAAATTGTAGCCCTGTTTACTGTTTTTGAGTTTTTATTGTCTACCTGTAGACTGGACTTCATTCTGAATTCTTCTAGTTTTCTGTAATATCTGCCTACAACTCTCAACAAATAGGTCTCTGTTCCTGAAGACCTATAAGCAGAAGCTGAACAACCCTATGTAAATTTTAAATTTCAAGGGACAAGCTTTATGCCTGATGTGTGCGCCACACCAAGAGTTCACCAAAAACACCTGATGCCATAACCAGAAACATTCAAACTTCAAGCCAAGACAAGAAGTTGCCATCTTCATCTTACAAACAGCTTTTTCCTCCCAAGATCATCAGAATAAGACTCCCTATTGAAAGAAAGTAAGCCGAGATGCTGGGTATCATTCAAGCTTTATTATAGGAAAAGAATCTGCTGGGCTGTGCTCAAAGTGGGGAACAGTCTGGGGCTGCCCTGACAATGGAGAGCAGCAGCAACAATGGGATCATGAGAGTTTATGTTAGCTGTTGGGCGTGAAATGTACTGGGGGGAGGGACCATTAGGTTGATGTAACCGGGTGGAGAACTGCACCCATGTGGAAGCCGGAAAGCTGTTTCTGTTTAAGTCCAGAGGCTTCTCATAGAGGGAAGGGGGGAAGGGTTTAGTGCTGGAGTGGAAGACAAGGCCAGCAGCTATTTTGTGCTTATTGTGTGCACAATGGTGCCGGTCACATCCAAGATCCATCACCTATCACAATGAGAACCTTACCCCTCTTAATTTTTCCTAACATGCCTATCTCTTTCACTTGGCAGGATAATGGTGCAGTTAAATTTTCAAAATCAATAGCTTCTATGGGTCACTCACTGCTTCAGCCCAGTCATGAGATGCTAGATTACCTACTCACTGAACAGGGGGAAGTCTGTGCACTCACTAACACTTTTTGCTGCACATGAATAAATATTCAAGTATTACAGAGATGCAGTTATGAAAAAAAATAGTGAACTGGCTACACAGTTAAAGGGCAGAGTCCTCACCTCTCTACTCAATTTTAGTGAGTACAATTCATGCAGACCCTGGCTAAGAAGCATACTCCAAACTCTTGATGTTATCCTCCTGATAGTCACAAAACTAACCTCTGTGAGGTGCTGTATCCTCAAAAGTACTGAATGCTTGTGTGTGGCAGCCCATCAAACACCAGTCTCTTGTCAAATGGTCAAATGGGCTGGAATAACAAAAACTTAAAGAATGCATGTTAATGAGGACACCTTAACCTATGAATGGCCTGCTGAGACTGGGAACCCAGAACAATGGTAACTGAGAGTGCTAATGCCCTTAGTTTTGGTCGTACACTCATGTAGGTGACAGCCAGACCAAAAGGGAAGAATTGTTATGTGAAGTCATAGGAGGCCATTGTTTTGGACTCAGCTCCTGTGCTAGGCCCCAACAGACCAGACTGAAAACCAAAATAAGTCACCCCTGCTAGTTCCAATCACCAAACTAAAATTAAGTTGTGGTCTGACCTTGTGAAAAATCAGGAGAGAGAGAGATAACAGCCAATTTTCCAAACAGGCCTGTTTAAATCTGCAGTGGGCATTGTAAGACTGGTCCGAAAGCGCGAATCTTACTTGTTGGGAAGGCTCATCTCGCAAAGACCAGGAGACAGAGATCATTGCAATCAAGCAAGAGGTTTTTATTCCAGCATGCTGGGGTCACTCTGTCTTTAGGACAGAAGTGGCCCCGAGCTCTTAACACAAGCACTTTTTATACAGTTTGGTAGGCATCCTTTGTACACAGCTTATTGGTCACCTGAGGTGACTTTTAAATCTCTTGGTGGCTTTCAGTGGGGTGGTACACAGACGAGGAACTGGGGAATTGACCAATAACCCACCCCTTTTATGATTAGGCCAGGTGGCCCATAGATAGGGAACTGGTTAGACAGTTCCTGGAACTGGGTGCACTTTGGGCGGTCATGCCCTTCCTGGTTTAGCTGGGCTGTCCCTCATAGGGACTTTCCAGCCTTGGCCTGAAATGGCGGAGTAGTTCAAAATGGCGTTAGTTATGCTACCTTGTTCACTTATTTGTTTTTAGCAAGCACAGATACAGAAGCAGATGGCATATGTTAAAGTAAATTTCTCCTCTACAGCATGACAGTGAAGTTCCCTCCGCTTTAATGCTTGCACAAAAGGGACAGCCTGAAGTTACCCAGTGTTAACGAATCAGTATTGTTCTTTCCTCTTGTTTTGTTTTTCCACAGGATTCTGCTTGATATAATCAGATATTTTTCTGTTGTTCTCTCCCTGTCCCCACCTCACAAGGCAAGTAACTCTGAAAAGACAAATCTTTTTCCTCTTTGTTTCTTCTTTCTTCAGCCATTCCTGTCTTATAGTACACCTGTTATTTATAACCAGCCTCCTCTGCTCAGCTCTTCGGAATGCTTATTCTATTTTATGGAATGATGTGTTGCCCGGTTCTAGAATTGCAATAAAACCAATTAAAATCTTTTACTAAATTTGTTGTAAATTTGTCCTTTCACACTTACAAACAAATCTCTGCAACCTTAGTCAGATTTGACCACACAAAAAAAGATTTTCATAAACCTCTTATAAACTCTTACATGTTTTTCTTTCTTTCTCCAACTTTCTATATCCATTCAGTTTTATGTACATCATTTCTCTTTATTCCTCCATTTTGAAACAACCTTTAAATTCCACTTCAACTAGACAAACTTTTTTATTCAACAAAAACCACATCACCGTGCCTCTTACAATCTTCTTCACAAAAACACACCCCACCTTCCTTACACACTCTGTACAGTTATTCTCTCGTATCTAGTATTTTTACTTACATATATTCCCTACACCTTTCATTCTGTGAGCTGTTTTATGTCAATATTTGTAGATAAAAATCATTTCAAATGTCTAAAGAGATGCTTTATCAATTATTTTATTAACAGACAAATATATCTAGCTTTTCTATATTACTGAGATTTTCAAAACTATGTCAAGTTTATTTATAAACATTTATCCTATTCACTTTTACCCAATTTACTCCTTCTTAACAACTATATTTGAATTGCTCATGAAAAACAAAGCTGGCCATTATTTTTTTCTATTGAAATAGAAAGACCAAGCTAAACCTGCGTCAACCAGTCTCATCTAAGCCCAAAAGGCAGATACTGTCTTGTGAAAACGTCTATCCATGAGAAGTGACTTCCCATTTTCCTTCCTCCAGGAGTTAATCTTTCCTGGTTATTTGATGAAATTCCTAAGGGGGCAAACTTAAGACAATTGCATTTTTTTCTGTAAAGAAGCTTTCTTAGTCAGGAAAATTTCAAAAAAAAAAAAAAAAAAAAGAAGTCCCTCTGTAGTGGATTGAATTATGTCCCCCCAAAACTCTCTGAAGCTTGAATCGTGTTCCCAAGTTTTATGTATTAGAAACTTAGCCCCCACTGTGACTGTTAAGAGGGTGGGAAATCCTATTACGGTAATTAAAAGGTGGAGCCTTAAAGATGTGATTGGATTGTACAACCATGCAGTAGTGAGTGGATTAAAAATGGTGGTCAGGGGTGTGGCTCTGAGGGCTTTAAAAGAAGAGGAGAGTCTGTCTCTCTTGCCCTCACTGCTTCCATCATCTTGCAATGAGACCCCTGGGTCACTGTTGCCACCACCAGATGGACTTTGGACTTCCTAGACTCAGAAACTGTAAGCAATAAATTTCATTTTTTTTTAATAAATCACCCAGTCTCAGGTATTTTGTTATAGCAACACAAAAAGGACTAATACACCCTCCCAGAGCTTGGTGGAGGAAGGACAAAACAAGACTAGAGGGACCTCGACTCAGAGGCTTATTTTTGAGGCCTTTTAATTTTCAAAGGACTTATCATGTCAAAGCACCAAATTTGGGGGAGTTATCTACACTCAACATACTTTTGTCTGAAACTTCCCTAGAAGTTTCACACACTAAAAGCTGAGGTAGTGGCTCTGAAGACAAAAAAATCAAGTTAGTACTGAGTGGCAGAGGATCTTACTAAACTATTCTCCTATTCCTGGGAATAGTCAGTTCAATTAAACAATTGTGCCTCTTTCTACAAGAGGGTGTTTCAGATGGATTCTCAAGACTCAGAACTAGGCCTCTGTAGATGATGGAGGCAGAGTCTTAATAAGAGGCATTTTATGGAAACAAACAAAAAAAAATAGGTTAATGTCTGGAGCAGTCTATAAGCTAGTTTGTGAGTCCAGAGGGCCATCAACTGAAAAGATTAGTGGCAATCTGACAGAATTTTCTGGATTGCAGTTGAAATCTGGTGTTTGCATGGACTTTCAGAGGAATTCATTCATACAGCAACAGGCATAAGAATAACTGATGTACAAGAGGTCTTCAAAAAGTCTATGAAAAGATTTGCATTATCTTTTAATCCTTTTTCACAAGCTTTATGAAGTATCTTCATGTCACTGTAGTGATTTTTCCCAAAGTTTTTATCTAGTTGACTAGCTTCAGTTTGTAGGGCTTCAAGAAAAGCAGTTTTTGTTTGTTTGTTTGTTTGTTTTGTGTGTGTGCTTTTTACATTATATTTTTCTATGAAAAGTAGTTTTAATTTTTAGTGATTTCAAGTCAGACAGTAGAAGAAAGATGGAAACCATTAGTCTGGAAAGTCATAGCCAAATCTTGGGGAAAATTAAAAATTCAGAATTCAGTCCAGATAATAACTCAAAAACAAAAGGACATGGCTAGAATCTCATAACACGTGCTCTATAATTTTCCTCTGAAATGTAATTTTTCTCTCTTCAGTCTCTCAATTTTACCAAAGATATTTATGACAAGACTGATTTATTTGCAAAATAAGTTTAGTCGTTGGTCTGGTTATTTTCACAAGGTGCAACAAGAATAGTGATTTCTCATACAGGCTCTTTTTAAGTTGGCTTTGCTGGAAATTTTTTATAAGGAATCTGGAATTAAGACATTCACAAAGCTGCTCGAGACTACAAGAGTCAACGCAAAATCTCACCATCAGGTTTCACTTGCTTTACCTAAGTGAATTTCTCTCTTCTTGAGGTCTGCAAAATATTATAAATTTCCTGATAGAAAACCTGTCAGAAAGTGACATTCTAAACTTAAAAAAGGCCATGAACCTTGCAAGAAAACAGAGTAGACAAGATACCAAGCCAGTCTTTTTCTCAGTCTGTTGGCTATATAAAGTCAACCTCAGTTCCTTCAAGTTGTCTAGGCATATCTGAAAGTATGACATTTTAGTGAAAGCCTTAGTAAAATAACCACTGTTTTCAATTTTGTCCTGTTACAAAAGATACAGGTTCTTAATGAACATATGCAAATAACTATATTGTCATAAAATAGGAATACTCACAGAATAATTTTTTAATTTTAGAGGGATCAGGTAGACAGAAAAATAAATGTTTTAATTTTTTTTTTTACAAGTGTATGCTTTACCCTATTGCTGTAATTATAAATAGCCTAAAAGAAAAAAAGTTGTCTTGACTCTGAAAAATAAAACATAACAAGAATCAGCAACATAAGCTGGCCAGTTAGCTCAGTTGGTTAGAACACAATGTCGATAACATCAAGGTCAAGGGTTTGGATCCCTCTGGCCAGCCACCAAAATTTTTTTTTTCCTTTTTGTCTCTTTTCGTGTCCAGCAACGGATCGCAACCCTCAGTGTCGCGCCCATACCGGACCGGACCGGCAACAAGATCGCAACCCTCGGCGTCGCGCCCGCACCTCGCTCAGCCAGTGAGTGGGAACCGGTCTGTATGTGGGATCCGAACCCTCGGCGGGAGCGCTACCGCGCTCCCAAGTGGCACACTGTAGCAGTGCGCCACCGGGCTGGCCCCAGCCACCAAAATTTTTAAAAGAGAGAGAGTCAGCAATATTTCAAACAAAAAGTTATAAAAAATTATTTTAGTCCTTTATCAGTTCAGTTTTATGTAATTAATTCTTGTTTGGCTTAAAATTAGGTTAGCAATTTTATGAGTCCATCTTTTTTCTTTCTTTTCATTAGAGTTCTGGTATTTTTACCTAGGCCAAGGGCATAATCTCAAAGTGTCAGAAACCTATATTGGTCAATTTTTTCCATTTTTCCCATTAACGTGTTTGAAGACACGGTACTTCAGTGTTATGTTGCTTGCAAAGATCTTTTAGAAGAGTGATAAGAATAAAGCAATTTACTGTGGAAAACAAAACTTAAAATGGCCTGGCTAGAGACACAACTGACAAAGTAATTTGGTTATTTTCATGGCCTACAATAATTTAACATATCAGATTTTTAGGAATATCATACAATTTTGGAACACATATTAACTCATTTATACAAACATAAAGTTACATATTCTGGAAAAAACCTTTTTTTGTGTTTGATGGCTGGCTGGTGTAGGGATCTGAACCTTTGACCTTGGTTAGACCTTGACCATGCACTAACTAACTGAGCTATCCAGCCAGCCCCCAAACTTAACTCTTGAAGTTAGTTTTCCTAAGTAATCAAAGACACAGAATCTGTTTTTCACTTTCTCCCTTTTTTTTCCCCTGTTTATTCCATAGATGAGCAAACATTTTACACTATCTCTTATCAATATTACACAAAAATCTTGTTTAAAGAAGAAAACTACATTTTAATTTTGTACAAGTGTACTAATACTAAAGCTAATTTTTTTATTGGAACATAATTGATTACACATATTTGTGGGGTACAGAGTTGACTGTCAATAATTTTGTACGATATGTGACGACCAAATCAGGACAATTAGCATATTCATCATTACAAAACATAGTCATTCCTTATTTCCATTAACCAGTTTCTCACTAACCCTGTCTCCCTTTCCCATCTCTAGTAACCACAGTTCTGTTCTCTTCTGAAAGTTCAATGTATTATTGTGATTGTTGTTTCTTTCTTTCCTCCTTTCTTTTTTAGCTCCCACTTATGAGTGAGGACATGTGGTATTTCCTTTTCTGTGCCTGGCTTATTTCACTTAATATAATTTTCTCCAATCTCATCCATGTTGCTGCAAATGGCAGAATTTCATTCTCTTTTTATTGCTGAGTAGCACATATATGACATTTTCCTTATCCATCATCCATCCAAGGACATTCAGGTTGGTTCCATATCATGGCTATTGTAAACAGAGCTTCAATGAACATGGGAGTGCACGTGTCCCTTCAACATGATGATCTCCATTCCTCTGGGTATACACCCAGCAGTGGGATTGCTGGATCATGTGGCAGTTCTATCTGTAGTTGTTTGAGGAGCTTCCATACTGTTTTCCATAATGGACCAAAGCTAATTTTAATAAAACTTTACAAACAAATCTGTCCAATCTCAGTCACACAATTTCAGTCACAACAATCTCAGTCACACAAGAGTAGATTTTCATAAACCTTTTATAACTTCTCATGATTTTTCCCAACTTTCTATACCCATTCCATTTTATCTATAGCATTCCTTCTTTATTCCTTCATTTTGAGACAACCTTTAAATTTCTTTTCAACTAGACCAATTTTTTTCCTTTAACAAAAACCATATCCTCATACCTTTCTTATAATTTTTCAGCAAAAGTACATCCCACTTTCCTCATATCCTCTGGATATGCAGTTTTTTGTCTGATACTTAGTAGTTTCAATTACATATATTAACTACAATTTTAACTCTGAATTGTTTCATATCAGTATTTATAGATAAAAACTATTTCATAATTTCTGAAAAGATGTTTACTTAATTTTTTGACAGATTCAAATAAATTTACCTTTTCAAATTACTGAAAAGATATTTTTAAACTATGACAATTTATAAACACTTATTTCATTCACATTTACCCAACTTACTCCTTAAAGAATTATATTTGAATTGCTCATGAAAAACAAAGCTGGCCATTTAAGTTACCTTTTTCTTTTGAAAAACCAAAACCAAGTTAAACCTGCATGAACCAGTCTCATCCTAATCAGGACTTTGAGATACTGGACACAAGGACCCTCCTGATATCTCCCCTAGCCATCCAGGGTGCATGTGGCACCCAGAATGGCCATGAAGGTCAGGGCCCATCTGGATTCACATACCAGATGCAAAGCCCAAGACTACAAAGATGCTGCCTGGAGGACCTGACTTCTCCCAGCATGGCAGGAGGCAGAGCTGGGTCAGAGAGGACAGAATCTTACTGGGCTTGGCTTTGCCCTATAGCCAAAGGCTCAAAACAAAAGACGCAATCTCATAGAAAGATGTATGCAAGGCTTTGGGAAAGACCAGCAGTTGGCTTCCATGTCTTCAGCTCATCAGTAAGTTAGGCAAGTATCAAAAATACAACATAATTTAAAAGGTTAAAAGTTAAACTTTTTTTTTTGGGCCGGCCCGTGGCTCACTCGGGAGAGTGCGGTGCTGATAACACCAAGGCCACGGGTTCGGATCCCATATAGGGATGGCCGGTTCGCTCACTGGCTGAGCGTGGTGCTGACAACACCAAGTCAAGGGTTAAGACCCCCTTACCGGTCATCTTTTAAAAAAAAAAAGTTAAACTTTTTTTTAACTTTTACTTTTATGACTGATATGTATTAACAAATTAAGCTATCTATTCTTACTATACATACTGCTATTAGGTCGCATTTACAGTCTTAAGGCATCTAGCTGTCTGCTCAGCAAACACAAGTAAAAATGTATGTTGATAATTTTGGAGATGTTTCTACTTTATTTTATCAACAATTTTGTTTGTTTTTGTTTTGACAGCTGGCCTGTACAGGGATCTGAATCCTTGATCTTGTTATTATCAGCACCATGCTCTAATCAAGCTAACCAGCCAGCCCTACTAACAATTTTTAAATTATCTTTATTTACCAAAGATTCCTAAAGTCATGTAAACTTGAAAAGCATATGGGCTAGTTTACTTAATTTATAGGTACCCATTTATTTATAAGCCAACTTGGTACCATGTGAACAATATACAATCACATGTATATACATATATATACATGCAGACATAACATCCCACATACACGTGTATACATGCATACATAAAAACAGACACAAAGATTTTATGCCTTTCATTTGAAATTTTTAGCCATGAGACTGGTACAATATAAATTTCACTAGTTTAAGGGGACAGTTAAATTCAAATCTTGTCTCAGTAAATGGGAATGTGGGAAAAGAGCTTAAGTGATTCATTTTCAAGAACAGCTTAACAGGGGTTGCTTGACTAACTTGTGGTGTGATAACCCCTAAAAGTGCACTTTCCCTAGGGTGACTTTTCAAGATGGTGGCTGGTCACCTTGTTCTTTTTACTTCCTCGTTCTTCTCCCTGCTCAGGACTTTTTGGCGTGCGTTTTTCATGGGCTTGTCTTGAGTCCATCCCTTTCTGCCAGAGGCAAGGGGACAATAAATGCCTTATAAGGAAATGATAAAACTTAGGTGACATTCGGGAAGATTGTACACCCCATAGTACTCAGCCAATGAGGAACTGGGGAAGGGAGTTGCATGCTAGGGAATCAATTACTCAGTGTAACTGTTTTGGGTGTGTGTAATTCATCAGACAGCCAATCTTGCAATACCGCCATTAAAATCTCACTTCGCTGTACCTCGTGTCTCCATGTCCATCCTTTGGCATTGGACAGGAGAGGGCATTTCTCACATGGGACAAGTTAAATTTTATCTGTCTCTCATGGCTAAATTTCATGGTCTCTTATGGCCTTCTTAAGTTTTAGAGAAAACAGGATAGCAAATCTGCATCTCAAAGTACAGACAGAGAATGTAAGCTTTTCCCAGGAGTATGTGTCCCTGGGTGTATCCATTAGGCAAACTAAAAATGGATGCCAACATAACACCATCATAGAAATTTACCATGGGGGTTTATAAGACATATTTTTGTTACACAGGTGGCTTTTAATTTCATTTCTGTTTCTTACCAGGAGTACATAGTGTAGGGCAGGGCCCATTAACTGAGGGGGCTGAACCTGTCCACCAGTCATGAGGCTGAGTGAGAAAGGCAGCAGGCCCAAGAGGGGCCAGAGGAACCTTGCCTGTGTTTCTCAACGGGCCTCAGAATCGCTGGGAGACTCTTCCAGACCCTTTCATGGGATAACCAGAACTCTGAGGTTTCCACTCAGTAACTTTTTTATTCATTGACCAACAAATGGAGAAGGTAGGGGCATCAGGGGGAGCACATCAATGATTAAAGAGCAGAGTGTGAAAGATGGAAGGTGGCAAAAGGAGGAGCACATGTGAAACGACATTATCCCCAGCGAGAAGTGTGCCAGCAGAGCAGGTGGGGAGCGCACAGTTAGCAGGGGTTCAAAAAAAGGTTCAGCAGACAAAAAAGTCCCCATGGAGAGAAGTAAAATCCAGCAAAGAGAACTAGCCCTTTATAAAATACATAGCTTCAAGTATCACTTTCAATTAAGCCAAATTTTGATTATACAGCTGTAAAAAATCCTTTTAAATCTCTTATCAGACTCTCGCTGTAACAAACAGCAAAAATTCCTGGCTTTTGAACTTTTTTGTTTCCCTTTCTCTTAAACCAAAGGTCGAGTACTAGTCAGGGTTCTCCAGAGAGACAGAGCCAATAGGATATGTTATAATTATATGAGAGGGATGTATTAGGGGAATTAGCTCACTTGACTACAAAGAAAAGTCCCACGATAGGCTGACTATAAACCAGATGCCAGTAGTGTGGCCCAGTCCAAGCCCAAAGGCCTCAAAAATAGGGAAGCTCTTATGGTGTCCTTGGTGTAAGTTCTGGAACCCAAAAGCTGACGAGTCTCAAGCTGTGATGTCCACGGACAGGAGAGAAGAGTGTCCCAGCTCCAGCGGATCGAGAGAGAGCTTCACCTCTTTCCTCTGTCTTTTGTTCTCTCTGGACCCCCAGTGGATTGGATGGTTCCCACCCACACTGAGGGTGGGTCTTTCCCACCCAGGCCACTCAGACTCTCATGCTAATCTCTGCTGGAAACACCCTCATGGACACACCAGAAAAGATAGCTTTATCAGGTTTCTCAGCATTCCTTCATGTAACCAAGTTGACTTCTAGAATTAACCTTCACAGGAAGCTACCAAGTGACTCAAACAAAACCAATAATAAGCCTTTTATGACTTACAAAGTATGCACTAGGCAGCTCCAGAGAGGGTAAAGAAGCCCTCTCAGGATCCAAAGCCACCCCCAAAGGCAGCTAAAGGAAAGAAAGGTTTACATGATGCCTCAAGAGCTGGCAACAGGTGGTACATTAGCTTCCTACAGTGACCCCCAACTTCTTGGTTGGCCAACTGCACACGCAGGCCCCATGACCTGCATGCCCCCGACAGGCAGCAAGCCCAGCCAGGTCCTCAGGACACAAAATGAGACAAACAGAAAAACAATAGCTGTCCATGGAAGAAAAAAGAATCAATAACAAATGGATACCCCAAAAGTCAAGAGTCACACAAATATAGTCAGAGGAATTCACATTTCCCTGACTGGGAAAATCAAACCCTGGTCGCCTGGGTAAAATTCAGGGATGCTAGCCACTGGACTACAGCTAGAGTGCCTCTTCCACAAATCCAACAGGGAAGCCAAAGCAGGCAGTTCGTGCTTTCAAAGGATGTTAACTTTGTTTTAAATCTGATTTCTGCTTTTTAATCTTGCCAAGGGAATTTTTAATTCTTTTTTTTTTTTTCCTTTTTTTTGTCTTCTTTCGTGACTGGTAACGGGATCACAACCCTCGGTGTCGCGCCCGCACCACGCTCAACCAGTGAGCAGACCGGTCTCTATATGGGATCCAATACTAGACCACAAGTGAAAAACAGAGGAGGCACTTCTTCAACTGCAATCAATTGCTACTCATCAGACGCATCTCTGTTGGCACACGCTAAAGACGAAATTTTTTCTGTCAGCAGCAGCACACACTTTAAGAGTAGTGGGACTGGAAAGGAGTAAGGAATTTGGGTCGTAATAACTTCGTATAGCAGGGAATTTTTAATTCTATATTGTTTTGTATCTTTATCTTTTCATAGATACCAATAAGAGAGTTGTTGAAAAGGAGAGCTCTCTAAAAAGCTCTGGGGTTTTTTTGTTTTTGTTTTTGTTTTTTCTTTTATAGCTGGACAGTGTTGGGATCTGAACCCATGACCTGGGAGTTAAAGGCTGCACTCTAACCAACTGAGCCAACTGGACAGCCACAAGTTCTATTTTTTACATAGCCAATTTATTTATTTTAGAAGAAGTCCATTTAATTCAAAAGATCCATCATCTGGACATTGACAATTAGGATCTCCAATAGTGTATTCATTTTAATGGTGATCCAATCCAACAAACCTCCCCATGGAAAGACCAGGAGGCAATCCTCAGGCCAAGAATAAATCTTCCCCATGAAAGCAAGGGGCATTTCTTTATGAACCCCTAAATTTCACTCCCAGAGATAGGCTCAGATAGCAAAAGACTCTTTTGCCACAGATGGCTCAGAATGATGTTCATGCGTATGGTGCCTCCACCAGTGTCCCACAATTTGTGGGGATGCTATTCATAGACCTGCTAATCTGTGATGCCAGGCAGACCCTCCTGAGATTGGACTTTCCCAGGACTAACCAAGAGATGAAAGTTGAGATGACAAAGGCTTTTTATGGATGGGACTTTTTATTAAGACAAACTCCCCTGAGAGCTTGACACATTTGAAACAAAGAGTGTGCTGCTTCATATCTTAGATGTCTCAAGGATCTCATTACAAACTAGCCACCAGACATGACCTGAAAATCATGCCCCCCAGATAGCAGATACCAAGAGAGAATGCTCCTAGTCATAAATCAAGCTCTCCAGAACGTAAGACAAGATGAGAAGGGAATTTTATATAGTTTTCCTCTATATGATCAATGACACAGGACAGACTATTTCTGGGAGGAAAAGAATGAAACAATACAAATATTTTTACCCAAAAAATACACCAGAGTTGCTATACCTAAGACTAGTCATACAAATTCTTTTTTCTTATTAACCTGAATTAGAAAAGGAAAAACTGAGACAGTGATTTTCTGTCTACTCCAGGGGATTCCACAGAGACAGACCAAGAGCCTGAGGTAAGAAATGCTCACCTATTGCCAACTTGATGGGCTCTGGGCTACCTTGACTGTGGCTTCCAGGAGAGCAGAGCAGCTCTGGCTTCCTGCTGACAGCGCCATAACTGCTGGGACCCGGGGGAGACTTTCCTTCTACCCCACAGAGGTGCACTGAAAATCATATGAAAAAATGTAAACGAATTAGGAGAAAAGACATAACAAATTTTATTTTATGTGCATAAGCTCAAAAGCTACAAAGTATGAGTTCTGAAGAGGGTCCAGATGGTTGAAGCTTAAACACCTTCTTTGCTCAAGAGAAAGGGAATGGGGAACGTGGACAGCTCTGGGGAGGAGCAGTGATTACGAGCGAGAATGAAGGCAATGACTCCCTCTGGAACTCGAATGAGCCCAGGAGAGGTAGACACTATCTTGTGAAAGAGTCTGTCCAGACGTGGTGAAGGCCAATTTTTTTCTTTTCTCAGGGCGTTGATCTTTCCTGGTTATTTGATGAGATTCCTAGGGAGGGGACCTTAAGACAACTGCATTTCTTTTGGAAAGAAGCTTTCTTAGTCAGATAAGGAAATTCCAGAGAAAGTCCCTCCCTGGGCTTGGGGGGAGGACAAGACACATTTAGAGGGACCTTCGTTCTAAGGCTTATTTCTGAGGTCTTTATTTTCAAAGCAGTCAGTATGCCAAAGATCCGTATTTTGGGGACATTTTCTGCACCCCAACAGCCTAAACCAATATCCTTTAGGCTCCTAGCCTGATTTGGGGAAGGGGAGTATAATTGGTTCTCTTTTAGGGAAGTGAATGCTCTCACTGCCTACAGGAGCACAGTGTGGCAGGGACAGCAAGGCATAGCCACCAAAGAGCCTGCTCCCCTCCGGAATGTAGAGCTATTTCTGAGAAGCATCTGCCCAGGGACTCCATTTCCCCCTTTCCCAGTCCCCTTGCAGCTAGACGAAGCCATGTGTGTGAGTTTGGACCACAGAGTGGGCCGACATGACTGGTCCCTGGCGCCCTCCTGAAAGATCACTTCCTCCTTCTCCAGGCCGGGAGTTGACACACGGGGTGAGGCCCCACGGCAGAGCCTCCTTGGCCTGGTTCCTGAATGACTGTGAGGAAGTCCCCTTCCTGCCACCCTCTCTGCCTCTCCTGGACTTCACCTAAGAAATCAATCTCCACTGTGTTAAGCTACTCAAATTTGAGGTTTATCAAATACATTGCATTATTGAAGGTAACTAGCTTTACCTTCAATAATGCAAAGTTTGGAGAGATCTGTTGAATTAATGTGGATTTAACTGGACTCTTTAGGCCTGGGAATTTTATATATGCTTAGGTCCAGCTAGAAACAAAGACTAAACAGTCCTCTTGAGAGATCCTCAACCTCCACATTCCAATAACACGTGAACTAAGATGGACCCAGGGTCCTCACGACCACCACAGGGATTGCTGAGAGTGGGTGGTTTGGCCTCTTCAAACAATTTCTTATAATTTTTTCTTAAAGTGTGGTCTCTGAGGCTTTTTAACAAGACTTTAGTCAGTGAAATCACATGGGGCAAGATTTTGGATTGCCAATTGCAATTTAAAGGCCAATGGCAAAAAATCTTCTTACATACTTCTTGACCTGGCATTTTTCAAGAAAGAATGAGTCATCCACGTAATTCTAACCCTGAATTAAGCATTAAAAGTGATTGTTGGGCAGGACACTCCCATGTAGCAAAAAGCTTCCTGGGAAGTCACAGAAAGAAGCAGAAAAGATCTTTTCACTCCTGTCCATGAAGAGTCAAGGTCATAGCCCTGGAGATCACCAAAATGGTCCAGACTAAGAAACCATCAGAAGACCATCTCCATCCCTTTAGCCAGTGAGCAGCCGGTCTGTATGTGGGATCCGAACCCTCGGCGGGAGCGCCACCGCACTTCCCAAGCGGCGCACTACAGCAGTGCGCCACCGGGCCGGCCCAAAGCAATGGAAGCATGGCTTTTTTTTTTTTTTTCCCCCCTTTTTGTCTTTTTTCGTGACCGGCAACGGATCGCAACCCTGTGTTGCGCCCGGACCGGACCGGGACCGGCCATGGGATCGCAACCCTCGGGGTTGCTCCTGCCCCTCGCTCAGCCAGTGAGCGGCCGGTCTGCATGTGGGATCCGAACCCTCGGTGGGAGCGCCACTGCGCTTCCCAAGCGGTGCAAGATGACTGGTAAGGGGAGCTCACCCCTTGGCTTGGTGTTGTCAGCACCACGCTCAGCCAGTGAGCTAAACCGGCTATCCCTATATGGGATCCGAACCTGTGGCCTTGGTGTTATCAGCACCGCATTCTACCGAGTGAGCCACGGGCCGGCCCTCCATCCCTTTAAAGAGAAAATCACCCAAGGTCATTCTGTTCAAGCCAAACTTCTTACCCAGCCTTCATCTCTCTAGGTCTTTACCAAAATCTCGACAGTGCAGAACATTTGTGTGGGGTGCCACCCAACATAAATTGTTCTTGCTTGAGTTCTCTGTGGGGAAGACAAGCATTCTAGAAATAGGGGAGTGGAAAGACAATCATGGAAATGAGGAAGTTTTGTGAATATCAGGAATTAATTGAAAGGAAATTAATGTCAGGCTTCATGCAAATCAGGAGCTTTGGCTAACAGCACCCCGCACAACTCTGGTGCAAAATCAGCTCTTAATAACTATTAGTTCCTGTGTCATCTTTCAATGTTGCTCAGCTTCATGAAACTTTCTGGTACAGGTGTGTGAGGTGGAGACACAAGAGAAGGTTCAGCAGAAGCTTGTGTTCTCTTGAGACTCAGGAGAGTCCTTCAAGTTAGAGCTGGAAGAGCCCTTAAAACACATCTGATTGAACCTCATTTTACAGATGAAGAAGCTGAGCCCCAAGGAAGAAGTGACTTCCCAAGCTCCTATGATCTGCTAGTTAGAGGTGGAGGGAGGCTGGACATAGTTCTCCTGAGTGGACTTCACTCAAGCAGGACATGGTGAATGGGGGCCACATGACACAGAGCTCAGAGCATCTCTGAAGCCAAACCCTATGTGTTGCTGTCTCCTCCTCCTTGGCCAAACACCTTAGTTTCTCTGACCCTTGGCTTTCCAGCTGTAAAAGTGGTGCAGAGAAGTTAGGAGGATGAATGGAATGCAGAAGTCCTGGCACAGTGCCAGCACTCGGAGCACTTCCATCCCCCACCAAGATGCCAGACCCACCCATTCTCAGCAATCCCTGCAGTGGTCCTGAGGACCCTGGATCTTTCCCAGTTCTTGCGTTGAGTGGCTGTTACGAGGAAGAGGGGGGAATGTTGAAAAGGTAGGAGATGGACGCAGCCATTGCAGAGCTAGGGAAACCAACAGAGCTCCAGTCAATGTCCCAGAATTTGTCCTGGCTTTAGGTGAGCAGTATCATCTGCTGCCCAAGTGAAACTCTTGAGCCACTTGAGGAGGAAGAATTGCTTTACCCTTCATAGTTCTGAATTTCCCCTCCTGTTGAAATGGAAATGTCAAGTGCAACATTCTTATGCAAAGTAGGAAGAGAATCAAGTCCATTCAAGGACTCCACACCCTCTGCCAGCTCCTCTGCTGAAACAGAGCCCAGGCCATTATCAGCCAAGCAGTGACTCAACTTTCCTCTGGGCCTTTCCACCCACCTCTGTGCCATCCCTGCATCAAGTATTCAGCATCACAAACAGGTCCTTTGTGCAGGGTCTGCTCTGCACACCGGAAAGAAGAAAAAGATGGAGACAACGTCCCATTCTCGGACACACACGCACACACATGCACAAATGCACAGCAAAACCACCACCACCAAACATAAACACTCAGGCTCTGATTCCTGTGGCTGCACAAGGAGTCATGTTCTCCAGGCGTGACCGCTGTGTCCTACCCTACTAGATTCAGGTCTCTTACTCCTTCCTGGTCCCATGAGGGTTAGCTGAGCAGGTTCTGCAAATACAGAGAGCCACTGCTTGCCGAGGGCCTACCGTGCCTCTGTACTTGGATTCAGACTTGGTGAAAATCTGATGGCTGCCACGCACCCCTTTCATGTATCCATCACAGTCACACATACATAGGTGAGGGGTTAAGATCCCCATTTCATAGCAAAGGCAGTGTGTCTTGGAGAGGCTGTTGCCTGCCATGGCCAACAAGCACAAGAGCCAGATTGGGCCCAGGGCTCTGAAGGGAAATCCAGGCCTCCTGTCCTCCCACATTCACCTCAGGTGACCCGGTGACAGGGGAGCAAGAGGAGGGTCAGAAAGTTGGACTCTAGATCTGAGGAGTTGGTGAGTTTAAAAAGGTTTTATCACTGTTCTTAGTCCCAAGGGAGGCGAAAGAATAATGACAAGTAACTGCTACTGTTAAAATAGTTAGCCCATGATCTCACAGCTAAGTTAGGGACAGAGCTGGGACTGCAGCCCAGCTGTTGATGAGGCCAAAGCTCATGTTCTGAACTCCTGTTTACACTGTCCCCTTCTAGAGAACAGCAGAGGCGGAGGGAAGGTCACCATTACACTTCCAAAGAGCTTGTTTATGAACTGGCATCTAGACCTGACTATGTGAGTGCACATATGCAGTATATAAAGCATAGGGTGGTACAAAACATGACTTTAAAACACCACAGCTTCAGCTCGTCAACCCATGCACCAGTGATAAGCAGAAATAACCAAAGGACCATAGTTATAGTTTATCCTGTTTTACTGGTAATGATTTCTATTTCTGGCAATATGGCTGATTAAGATGCCCTAAAATCCCTAAGACTGTTAAAACAGAACAACCTTTTCATGCAAAGCTGATCTTTAAACAGAAGGTGTGGGGTAGGGAGTGGAGGTGGGCAGTAATCCCCAGGTGCCCAAAACTAGGGAAGAACTGGAACCAGTGCCGTAAGTGTCTGAGCTGCCCTCAGAGAGGGATGGCGCCAGTCCCCTCGAACGTGAACAGAAGACAAGACTTTGAGTGTTCATGAAGAAGGTAACTTACAGCTAAAGGCAATGCTTAGTTCTAAACCTCTCCTCATATGATCTCTAGGAAAAGCTCACCCACCAGCACAGGAGTGTTAAAAGGAGTTTACCTGCTCCGGGCACTGGTGAAAAGAAAAGAGTCCCGGGGAATTCAGAACTACAGGCCTGCTCTGCAAGCAGAGGTGGAGCTTGAATTTACATTACCCTAGTGTCCCCAAGCCACAATATTATCATAAGATTGGTTGCAAACTGGCCTGGGAGGACTTTCACAATAAAGACCCAAGAGAGTCTCATGAACAAAAGAAGCCCCATAATAAAAAATGACAGAACAGGGGCCGGCCCGGTGGCGCACTGGATAGTGCGCCGCTTGGGAAGCGCGGCGCGCTCCCGCTGAGGGTTAGGATCCCATGTGGAGACCGGTTCCCGCTCACTGGCTGAGCGCGGTGCGGGCGCGACACCGAGGCTTGCAAACCCGTCGCCGCTCCCCGTTAGCGGCTCGCTGGGAGGGAGATGGGACGGG
>NW_007735551.1:64583-69238 GCF_000696425.1 Galeopterus variegatus
GAAAAAAAAAAAAAAAAAAAAAAAAAAAAAAAATGACAGAACATATGAGGAAACTATCAACAGTGAGTGGAATTCAGCGAACACAATTAACAGCAAAATTAGAGCCTTAAACTTTTAAAATAATAGAATAGCAGTATGAAAGAGTGTTAAAGTATGTCAAACCAATTAAAATATAAAAGAATGGCTCAAATATCTATAAGAGAGCAAAACACTATTTAAAACAAATAAAGGGGGGCATATTTGAAAGAGTATTAAGTAGAACTTTCAGAAATGAAATACAGTGATTTTAATTAAAATTTCAACAAACAGGTTAAATAAAGCTAAAGAGAGATTTAGTACAATTGAAATGTGTATCTGAGGGAACCACACTGAAGGCTACGGCAGAGAGAAATAAGATCGAAAATACGCAAGAGAAGTTAGAGACAGGGAAACTAGAACAAGAAAGTCCCTCACACCAACAGGTGCTTCAGAAGGACAGAATAGGCGAGGGGCAATATTTGAAGGGTTATTGGCTGGGAATTTTCGAAAATCTTCGGATTCAAAAAGCTGAAGTCCCAAACAGCACAAATAAATAGAAACCCAAGATCTTTACTAGACCACAAGTGAAAAACAGAGGAGGCACTTCTTCAACTGCAATCAATTGCTACTCATCAGACGCATCTCTGTTGGCACACGCTAAAGACGAAATTTTTTCTGTCAGCAGCAGCACACACTTTAAGAGTAGTGGGACTGGAAAGGAGTAAGGAATTTGGGTAAGGGGACGCTGCATAAAGGCAGACGGGGATGGAGGAAGTGGGAGAGGAAAGGAGGCTGGGAAAGGGGAGGCCTCACTGCGGGGAAGGGATCAGAAGAGGGAAGGGTGCACCTTTAGAAGTAGCTGCTGAGGCTGGGTCTAGGGAAAGGATGCACTAGGGCCAAATAGCATGGTTTAATAAAAATAAACTGTGTGTTCGCACTAGCATTTACCAAATCCTTATTTCTGGGAAAGTGGCTTTCCTCTTTGCCACTTCCTGTGTTATTCCTACAAGTCTGTGGCGAGAGGCTGGGAACATTGCTGCTGACACCTTTATGATGATTTCACTTTACACCACCATTTCACATTGAAGGAAGTGTGGTTTTTCACTCAAGTTTTGTTATCAAAATTAACCAATGCAATTTCCTACAGAATGGGCAGGTGGCCCCAACCATTTGTCATTGTTATGCCACCACTCGTTTGGGCCATGAATACAAGGGAGTTCTCACATTCAAAATTATCCACACATTCCCCCCTACCAAAATCTTTTCATCTTTTTTGTCCCTCCAAGAAGCTTGCCAGGGCCGGCCCGGTGGCGCACTGCTACAGTGCGCCGCTTGGGAGCATGGTGGCGCTCCCACCGAGGGTTCGGATCCCACATACGGACCAGTTCCTGCTCACTGGCTGAGCGAGGTGCGGGTGCAACACTGAGGGTTGCGATCCCGTTGCTGGTCCCGGTCCGGTACGGGCGCGACACTGAGGGTTGCGATCCGTTGCCGGACACGAAAAAAGACAAAAAAAAAAAAAAATGGAAGAAGCTTGCCAATTTCACAACAACTATTTGGTTAAGAGGTTGGTTACACTGAAAGGTAACACAGATTTGTAATTCTGGAATAAACTGTGTAAATTACACTTAAATCCCCTTTAGTTATAATCTCACAGGAATATAGATATATACAATATTTAGGGCTGTAATAGCTCTTAGACACGACTGTTGTACAACCACCCAACAGAAATTTGTCATTTCTTCTTTAAAAGATCCCTAGAACAGGTCACCTATCAGCAATGGCTTTAACAGCCCTTCTAACATTTTCCAACATCAAATATGCCCCATTTTATGGCAGTGGAAATATTCTACTTAAAATCAGGAATTCAATAAAATGAATCAAAGAAATATTCTCCTGGGCCGGCCTGTGGCTCACTCGGGAGAGTGCGGTGCTGATAACACCAAGGCCATGGGTTCGGATCCCATATAGGGATGGCCGGTTTGCTCACTGGGTGAGCGTGGTGCTGACAACACCAAGTCAAGGGTTAAGATCCCCTTACCGGTCATCTTTCAAAAAAAAAAAAGAAATATTCTCCTCACACAAGGCTCTGATTTCACATGTTCCATTCCAATATAGACTTTTCCTTATTTATCAGAATTAATAACTATATATTTCAAAGCACATCTAGTTTTTGTCTTAAAAAAAAATTTCAGTTGTTCTGAAATTGGTAAGCTTTTTGGGGGGACAAAAAGGATTGGGCTGGCTGGTTAGCTCATTTGGTTAAAGTGCAGCCTTATAACACCAAGGTGATGAGTTCGGATCCCCATACCGGCCAGCCACCAAAACAAAAAAGAAAAAAGAAAGTATACTGGGCCGGCCCGGTGGCGCACTGGATAGTGCGCCGCTTGGGAAGCGTGGCGGCGCTCCCGTCCGAGGGTTCGGATCCCACATACAGACCGGCTCCCGCTCACTGGCTGAGCGAGGCGCGGGAGCAACACCGAGGGTTGCGATCCCGTTGCCGGTCCCTGGTCCGGTACGGGGGCAACACTGAGGGTTGCGATCCGTTGCCGGACACGGAAAAAGACAAAAGACAAAAAAAAAAAAAAAAGGATGAAAAGTTTTTCGGGGGAATGGATAAACATGTAATCATCCTCATCCCTAAAAATGTCCTCTGTGGAATTCTTAAACCATGTTTAAATGATCACACATAAATGTTTATCCAGGGCCCGCCCGGTGGTGCACTGCGCTAGTGCGCCGCTTGGGAAGCGCGGCAGCGCTCCCGCCGAGGGTTCGGATCCCACATACAGACCGGTTCCCGCTCACTGGCTGAGCGAGGCGCGGGAGCAACACCGAGGGTTGCGATCCCGTTGCCGGTCCCGGTCCGGTACGGGGGCGACACTGAGGGTTGCGATCCGTTGCCGGACACGGAAAAAGACAAAAAAATAAAAAATAAATAAATAAATAAATGTTTTTCCATTTATATAAAGGGTGTCGGTGAGAGAAAGCATTACTTTCTGAAATCAGTTCACAAATTGAGATCACTTTTCTTTTTTTTTTTCTTTTTTTTTTTTTTTGTCTTTTGTCTTTTTCCGTGTCCGGCAACGGATCGCAACCCTCAGTGTCGCCCCCGCACCGGACCGGGGACCGGCAACGGGACCGCAACCCTCGGCGCTGCTCCCGCGCCTCGCTCAGCCAGTGAGCGGGAACCGGTCTGTATGTGGGATCCGAACCCTCGCACTATCAAGTGCGCCACCGGGCCGGCCCGAGATCACTTTTCTATATAAAGTAATTGCTACCATGTCCACACACAAATCTTTTGAGCTGACATATTATCAATAATGCTTATTTCGCAGCATATATTAAAGTATGTTTAATAGAGGCTTCTATTCTCTAAAAGACAAAAGAATAGCTACGTTGCCTGACTGCATAGCATCTCCCAGAACCTGGGCCAAGGCACTGCTGGAAGGTGAATCTGTGACCCGCTCTACAGGGGAGGAAATTAAGGCTGGGAAAGGGCCACCTGCCCAGGTGGCTCAGAACCCCGGCTGTGTCTTCATGGAACGCGGCAAACAGCATTCCAAGTTCTGTACCTGAACCATTTAGGGCTAGAAAGAATGTCCACACAATAAAATATAAGTAATCCAGTTACGTAATGGGGACCCTTCCCACCTCACTGGTCGCTCGAGGATTTCACTGAGGCGCGTATCACACGCGTCAGTCACCGTTTCTGGGGCATAAGCAGAGCCCTGCCCGGGGCTCCTGGCGTTTCCCTCCCGCACCTGAGCTGCGCACGGGTCTAGAGGGTCGAGCTGAAAGCGGAACATGGAGCCTGCAGGAGGAAAAGGCTGACAAGGAAGGTCGCCATTGTCTCGCAAAGCCTGAGACGGGTGAGGGAAGACGTCACCGCGGCCCCTGTGGGACACCCAGCAGCTGGATTCTGTTCTCTCCCAGAAGCTGATGACACGGTTCTCAGCCGGCTGGAAGGCTCCAGCCCGGGCAGGAGTGCTCCGGATGCCCTTCCTGCAGGGACACTGCCCAACACTCGGGCCACCTCGGATCCAGGCGGGCTGAACCGTACAGTGGTTTTCTATCCGCCGGCCCTTCCCTGGGCTTGAAGCTATTTTTATAAAAATGGAGAGGAGAGAATGCACAAAAGAGGATTTTCTGCTGAGAATTTAAGGGGGGGGGTGAGAGCTGGGGAGGAAGAAGTGGCTGTCCTTGGACACTATACAAATGTTCCACCTCCAGAGCCGCGAGCGGGCGGAGCGGGCGGCACGTGGGGATGTCACGGAGACGAGACGCGAGGGGCAGGCAGGGCGCGGCCCGGAGGCCCGGGGAGGGTGCCAGCGGTGCGCTCTGCGGGCTGTTTGCTGCCGCGGACTCGCCCCACGCCACACTGGGGGGCTCTCATGAAAGCGGCTTTTCTCAACGAAACGCGCAGTTAGCGCTGCTCAGTCCGCCCCTGCGCGAACACGTGCCGTCGGGCCTGCCGCTGTGGCCTGTGGGTGCTCCCGGCGCGAGCCCGGCCACGGCCTCGGGGCTTGGCAGGAACCCCTCCTGCACCGGTAAACACTTACTGTCGACCTGGAGGAAGCCCCCACGCCAGCGTCGGCCGCCAGTCGCCTCAGCGCGTGCCGCCCCCAGCCCGCGGCCCG
>NW_007735551.1:69362-76589 GCF_000696425.1 Galeopterus variegatus
CCGCGGCCCGCCTCGCGCCTGCGCGCCGCGTCCCCCGCTTGCGCCGGGAGCCTCCTTGCTGACGAACTTCTGCGACTTCCTAGTGCGACTCTCGCCACGTGCCATGCACACCGACGGTCGCAGACCGACCCGGGAGTTGTTTCTGTCCTCGCACCGGGTCCGCCTGCGCCACGCGTTCCGTGAGGGAGACCGGCTTCCCCACGTGCTGCCGCCTGCGCGCTCCCGCGCCCGCCAGCCTGCTGTCTGCGAGCTCGAAACGGAACAAAAATTAAGAGAACTCCTTAGCAGTGGGCCCCAGACTTCTTCAGCAAGTCGGAATCTCGCCTTTCCCTGAGTCTGGCCTTTCCTCCCTTGTCTGGCTCTTCTTCCCGTCTCCCCCTACCCCCAGAGGCCTGCCGCCCTCCTGCCTCGGAGGCTGCCCTCAGCGCCCAGCCTCGGGGAGGACCCGCTCTGCAGGCCTGCCCCATCTGAATCGCCTCCTGTGCCCTCCGACGGACCCGGCCGCATCTGCCCGCGGCCACCCACACACAGAGCTGTGCCTACTCAGTCTGTGAAAACGTCGCGGAATGAAGACAGGGTTTAAGATGCTCTGCCAGAAACTGAGCAGGGAACAAAGAACTTGGTCCCTCGAATAACTGACAGACTAGTTTCTCAGGACTTGAAGGTGACAGGTCACACTCAGAATTAATGGCTGACTGTGTTACCCCCCCAGGGACACTTGCTTTTTAAAAAACTTATGATGTCGTTGACAAGTAGCTTAGAAGGTTTTCAGAGTCCTGGATTGTAGATAACACTAGTAACGCAAGCAGAAGCCTACAAAAGGAAGATGGTGGAGCTGGCAATTCTGTTTCTAGTAGCATCTCTGTAAGTCATGCTATGAAAAAAAAAGAATGATTCCAACGAGATCAACCGAGAAATCAGTTATCCAACACTTTCAAATATAGCTTCATATACTCTATCCTTGATGATGAATTGTGCCCTTTGAGTTGCCTTGACATATTACCTAATAAATACGTGACTCAAAATTAAAAAATAGTACTCGAAATTAAAATTTACTTCATATTTATCTTTAACTTATTTAATTTTAATTTATGTGTTTATAACATACCTCACGAGAGGCTGGCCAGTTAGCTTGGTTGGTTAGAGCACAGCCTTGTAACACCAAGGTCAAGGGTTGAGTTCCCCGGACCAACCAACCACCCATATAATATATGAGGTATAACAATAATAATATACCTCATATATTAGTACTATAGCACCCACACATCATTAGTTAATTAACTAATAAACATACATTGGGGAACTGAGCACAAAAGTTTTTCACTGATAATGGCGTGAGATCAAAAGGAGCATGGAGAGCACAGGTTCAAGCCATGGGAGTCTAACTTTTGGCTCATCAGCTCCGGAAGATGGAAATCGTCACTCCTCTGACATTGCTCTGCGCCCATGCTTACTGTTTCTTGAAAATCTGCCCTAAAATGCTTCTGCCAGCATCAAAGTGATTTAAGACAGCTTTTTGAAGGATCAAAGTCCAGTTTTAAACAGTGAATAGCAGAACTGTGTGCTAGCTTCTCTCCTTTTTAACTTATATTTAAATAACTTGTTAGGCATACTGCGTGAGCTGGCTGCACGCCGACTCAGCACAGGTGCCTTTCCTCTTCAAACCAGGAACAGCCTCAAGAAGTCACTGAAGCTGATGGTCAGTCATTAGAAAGAAGAGCTTCACACCAAGCGAGCTAAGACAGAAGTCCCTGTGTGGAGCAGAGCTTCTCCAAGTTCAAATGGATAAAACTAAATGACCCCATTCAATGGGTCGACACTTTAAATGACTTGTAGGGTTTAAACGATATCACCTACAGCTAAGCCGTACATCAAGACACTGAACAAAATCAGGTCTACCTCAGGGGCCAAGGTTTGATATGCTCATGACTGAGGAGGTCAATTGGTAACATGTGCCCTAATATCTGCAGACTAAAATGGACCCTCCCATGCTAAGAGCACAGAACTCTAGAGTCTGGGTCACCTGCTTAACTAAGAGTTTAAACAGATTCTAAGCCCTTAATAAAAATCTGACCCTCTCCACAGGCACTCTCATCATGGGATTCTATTCAGTATAAAGCACACATTAGGCTCCTGGATTTACAAAACAGAATGTTCAACCCTATAGGGGATTGGATGCCCCCCCCAAACTCACCAAAGCTTGAATTGTGTCCCCCAAGTTCTATGTATTAGAAACTTGAGCCCACTGTGACTGTTAACAGGGTGAGAAATCCTATTATGGTAACTGAAAGGTGGAGCCTTGAAGAGGTGATTAGAATGTAGGACCGTGCTGTAGTGGATGGGCTAATAATGGCAGTCAGGGGTGTGGTTATGGGGGCTTTAAAAAGAGAGCGAATGAGGAAGTTGGTCTCTCTGCTCTTTTTGCTCCACCGTTTTTGCAATGTGATACCCTGCCCTCACTGAAGTCATGGCCACGGAAAACCTTCACCAGATGTGTTCCCTGGATTTGGACTTCCCAGCCTCTGAAACTGTAAGCAATAAATTTCATTTTCTTATAAATCACCCAATTCTGTGTGTTTTGTTACAAGCAACAGAAGTGAACAAACCTGATACCCGCAAATTGGAATCTAAAGCATGTGAGCATTACTTTACACCTGAAGATAACAGCATTTCAGACACCAAGTTTATCAAAGGTTCAAAAGAAGTACTTTTGTTAACCCAGATTTAGCATCCAGGAAATCCTTACATCCGTCTGTAATTCTTCTGAATCTGTGTGTTTTGTTACAAGCAACAGAAGTGAACAAACCTGATACCCGCAAATTGGAATCTAAAGCATGTGAGCATTACTTTACACCTGAAGATAACAGCATTTCAGACACCAAGTTTATCAAAGGTTCAAAAGAAGTACTTTTGTTAACCCAGATTTAGCATCCAGGAAATCCTTACATCCGTCTGTAATTCTTCTGAATGTTAAGTAATAATAATACTGACAAAACTAAAGTTTATAGAACATACTTTTGGGAATACTGCTCCAAACCAAATCACTCGGTTGTTTTACCTGGACAATCAGGACCATGTCACCTGATACGTTTTCCTTTATTTTGACTTCCAGAATCTTAAAATTATATTTATTTTAAATTCTCAATAAGTAACTTATTTGAGATGCCTAATATGTCTATTCTTTCTGATGTTTATAAAGATTTTTTCTGCTTGCAAAATTAGTGCATGCTTACTGTAGAAAAGCTGTAAATTTAAGAAAATGAAAGAAGAAAATACAAACCTGTAATTTTAACACTAAGAGATAATCACTGCTAACATTTTGTTACATTTATTTCCAATCTTGTTTTTTTGTAATGTGCCTGCATTTTGTTTGTGTAAAAAGTTGGAACTAAATGTCACCTAAAACTTGTAGGCTGCTTTTTCCACTGAACATTAGTATTGAACATATTCCCCCATGACAAGTAAATATATCTTTGAAACATGATTTTCACTGTCTGTATAGTAGTCCATAATATGGATATACCTTCATTGATTTAATCACTCTTAGCCATTTAATTTTTTTAAATTTTAACTATTAGAAATTACAGTGTAATAGGTATAAATATTTTGGTTTTGTTTTGTGAGTGGGAAAATAACCTTATTTCATTTGGGGGAAGGGCAGGCATCCAGTCTCAGAACTTTTGGACCTCTTTCATGGTGGTGGCAGCCTTGGTGCCTTGGGCACGTTGAAGAGCACCGTCTTGCTCAGGGGCAGGCACTCGCCAACCGTAACGATGTCGCAGATCTGGACATCCCTGAAGCAGGGTGGCAGGTGCACGGACATGTTTCTGTGGAGTTTGTCAAAGCGATTTTACTTGTGGAAGTAGTGGAGGTAGTCCCAGTGGATGACAATGGGCTTCTGCATCTTCATCTTGGTCACCACGCCAGGCAGGATCCGCCCTTGGATGGAGACATTACCAGTGAAGGGGTATTTTTTCTTAATGGAGATGCTCTCAGTGGCGTCTTGAAGCCCAGCCTGGTGTTCTTGTAGCAGGGCTCGTGTGGCGGGAGCTTCTCCATGCCAGTTCGCGCAGCAGCTCCCTCCTCTTGTTTTGAAAGATGGTCGGCTGCTCTTGGTAGACACGCTCAGTCTGGATGGCCGCCATCTGCCTGAACAGCCCGAAAAAAAAGCAGGTATAAGTGTTTTCAAAGTCCTGCTACACGTGGCCAAATCGCTGTCCAGAAATTTTTGCCCATCTATACTTCTGCCAGCAATGGATGAGAACACACTTTCACCAGCACTGAATAATAGGTTTTTTCTTTTTACGGTATCTATTTGGTAGGTAAAAAATGGCATCTCATTTTAATTTTCACGAATTTGATTTCTAATCAAATAATACGTTTCTTCATGTGTTACTATTCAATTTGTGTTTATTTTATGCTCACTGTCTTTCCTATATTGGAATGTTTATGTTTATTTCATTGATTTTTTCTTTAGATATTAATCATTTTAATACTTTCCCTTTCGGTATTGTGCATATATTCTGATTTGTTTAATATGAGGGTACTTCAAAAAGTTCATGGAAAAAATAGAATTAAAAGATAATTTGAGGGGCCAGCCCGGTGGCGCACTGGAGAGTGCGCCGCTTGGGAGCACGGCGGCACTCCCGCTGAGGGTTCGGATCCCATATGGAGACCGGTTCCCGCTCACTGGCTGAGCGCGGTGCGGGTGCAACACCGAGGGTTGTGATCCCGTTGCCGGTCCCCGGTACAGGGGCAACACTGAGGGTTGCGATCCCATTACCGGTCAGTAAAAAAAAAAAAGACAAAAAGGAAAAAAAAAAAAAAAGATAATTTGAATCTTTCCATGAACTTTGAAGTATCCTCAAAGTCTTTGGTATTAGAAGTTTTTTAATTTTAATAGAGAAATTTATTGATCTTTTCTTTTGTGGTTTCTTCCCTTGCTTACATCAGCCTTCCCCATCTCAATATTAGCTGTATTTTCTATTTTTGTCTCTGTATATGGTGTGAGGTAGGAATCTAATTTCATTGTTTTATATATAACATCATTTCTCCAGTAATTCATAATGCCTCCTCTATCTTATATCAAGTTCTTATATAAACATGTGTTTGTATTCTACTCCAATAATTTATTTTTGGCCTCTTCATTTCCATTTACTTTGATTCAATATTGCTGTATTTTAAATTCTATAATTTCAAAATAATTTCTTACATTCTATAGTTCAAGTCTTTCTTAATTCTTTTTCAGAAATAGTTTTGGGGACTGGCTAGTTAGCTCAAGTGGTTAGATTGTGGTGTTATAACACCAGGGTCAAGGGTTAGGATCCCCATACTAGCCTGCCACAAAAAAAAAAAAAAGAAAAAAGAAAAAGAAGAAATATTTTGGCTACTCTTGGATCTCTTTCTATTCCATATGAACTTCAGGAACAACTTGTGACATTCTACCTAAAATTTCATAGAAATTTCATAGAAATTTTTACTGGGAATGCATTGAATCTAGCAATCAATTTATGTAGAATTTACATCCTTTTGATATTGATCTCTGCATTCATAAAATCAAGTCCTTTATTTATTTGGATCTTTCATGTCTTTCAGTAATATTTAGTAATTGATTCCATAAAGTTCTTGCATATTTTTGTTCATTTCAATTTGTATTATCTTGTACTTCACTACTGCCTTTTTCTACTACATTTTCTAGTTGATCATGGCATTAAAATGTTATTAATGTTTTAAATCTAACTTCATTAACATATAATTTATGTTAAATACTCACGTATTAAGTATATAGTTAGAATAGTTTTGACAAACGTATTCACCCATGTAGCCAACACCCCAGTCATAACACAGAATTTCCCCATCACCACACATGGTTCCCATTCTCCACCCCAACTCCCAGAGCCACAGATTCACTGATTCTGATTGTCTTTCCTAAAATTTTATACAAATGGAATCATACATCAAATACTCTTTTGTGTTTGGCTTCTTTTGCTTAACATAATGTTTTTATAAGTCACCCAGATAGTGTATATTGATAGCTAATTCCTTAATATTGCTTCCCTTGTATGGATGTACCATGAATAGTGTGTCCATCTACCTGTTGATGGACATTTGGGTTGTTTCTCCTTGGACTATTTTTTTTTCTTAATTTTAGCATTTATCATTCAGAGTCTTTTGGATTTTAGCCATCCTAACTGGGGTGAGATGGTATCTCAGTGTAGCTTTGATTTGCATTTCCCAGATGCGGAGGGATGTTGAGCATTTTTTCATATGTCTGTTGGCCATTTGTATATCTTCCTTAGAGAAATGCCTACTGAGCTCTTTTGCCCATTTTTTAATTGGGTTGCTTGTTTTTTTCTTGTAAAGTTGTTTGAGTTCTTTGTATATTCTGTTTGTGTGTGTGTGTGTGTGTTTTTCTTTTTAATTTTACTTTGTCGATATGCAATGAGGTTGATTATTGTGGCCCATTACCGAAACCCCCCTCCCTCCTCCCTCTCCCCCCTCCCAACCAACAATGTCCTTTCTGTTTGCTTGTCGTATCAACTTCAAGGAGTTGTAGTTGTTAAGTCTTCTTCCCCGCCCCCCCCCTGGTTTTTTTTGTGTGTGTGTGAATTTATTTATTTATTTTTCGCTTCCACCAATAAGTGAGAACATGTGGTATTTCTCTTTCTGTGCCTGACTTGTTTCACTTAATATAATTCTCTCAAGGTCCATCCATGTTGTTGCAAATGGCAGTATTTCATTCGTTTTTATAGCTGAGTAGTATTCCATTGTGTACATATACCACAATTTCCATATCCACTCATCCACTGATGGACATTTGGGCTGGTTCCAACTCTTGGCTATTGTAAACACTGCTGCGATGAACATTGGGGAACAGGTACCTTCGACTTGATGATTTCCATTCCTCTGGGTATATTCCCAGCAGTGGGATAGCTGGGTCATATGGCAGATCTATCTGCAATTGTTTGAGGTACCTCCATACCATTTTCCATAGACGCTGAACCATTTTGCAGTCCCACCAACAATGTATGAGAGCTCCTTTTTCTCCGCAGCCTCGCCAGCATTTAGCGTTCAGAGTATTTTGGATTTTAGCCATCCTAACTGGGGTGAGATGGTATCTCAGTGTGGTTTTGATTTGCATTTCCCGGATGCTGAGTGATACTGAACATTTTTTCATATGTCTGTTGGCCATTTGTATATCTTCCTTAGAGAAATGCCTGCTTAGCT
>NW_007735552.1:0-25607 GCF_000696425.1 Galeopterus variegatus
AAAAAAAAAGAGTGTAGGAGACTTACCAGCTAAGTTTCCAGAAAACATTAGAAAAGAAAATAATGTATTCAAATGTGGTGAAGTTTAGACATTTACCTCATTATATTTACCTTGTGGAAGTGCCCAGTTGGAAAAAGCAGATCTTGAGAACATCAAGGGTAGTGGTCAGTGACATAATTATTTCCAAGAAGTTTGAGAACGCTGAAAGCTCCTGGCATAAGACTGGCATGACATGCAGGGACTTGTATGGCACTAGGAGATGGTAATGGTTTGAAAGATAAGCCCGAGGAAGCCCCCAGATTCCTACTAGCTTTGATGAGTGTACACAAGACTTAAAATTTCCTCTTGTCCTAGAAAAGGCCTGCAGTGACCAGCATACACATTGGTTGTGATAAAGTGCAGTACATGTTTGAGACCACACTTTACACAGTAGAGGTCCACACAATGTTCAATGAACCAAAGGGCTTGATTGCACCTTGGTGTTCATCAGTACAGGGAACAGAAAAGACCAGCCACAGTTCAGCAAAGATCATAATGATAAAGAAAAAAATCATTTGAATATACTCCCCTGACTTTGGACACTACTTCAAGGTCATGTAAAACTTGTACCCAGCACACAAAAAGTATCTTAAGAAGCGCATGTGGAGTGAGAACTCCGAGAAGACTGAATCATTTAAAACAGATGGGTGAACCTGAAGAAACAGTTTAATATTCTGGATTTGAATTAATATACTATGTTGTTCTAAATACAGTGTGTGTTACTGTGGTTTCTATTCTAACAGGTTTACGACAAAGAAGTTAAAGAAAACAAAATGAAACAAAAAACTCACTACATTTTCTTTGAATATCTGAATATGAATTAGCAAAATTACAGCTCCTTAGACATAATTTTACTTATAGTGTGAAGAAATAATGAAAGTTCAGTGCCTAGCCCCTGAAATGTGCATCATTCTTATTTACAAAGACATAAATAATCCCTAATGCAACTTCTATCTATAAAGACAGATATATGGTATAGATGACAAACAACAATTTTCAAAAAGCAAATTCGAGCACATTATTCTGTTTCTCAAAATTAAAAAAGCATATTCATATATATGGTTTTATTATGATGTCAACAACATAACATTCCCTTAAAATTAGTTTTTTCACATCCAAGCCCCAACTAATAATATTGATTAATTAAGAATATGAGAAACAAGTTACAGTGTTTCTGTGTTTGATTATGTTTGTTTGTTTTTTCACTCAACAGCTAGACAATGTGTTCAGCTAAAAGATGACTTGAAAATAAAGTTTTCATCTCAATCCAGCTTACACTTCGTTTACATTAAGAATTTCTAATTGTTGTCCTCATGTCAATTTTATATCACAGTGGTGATATGAAAGAAAAACCCAAATGAATTTATCTTAGTACTAATCCCAATGATGGTCTAACAGGTCAAAAATACCATTTAATGCAATATTGCAACTGAAGAGTGAATAAGCTCCAACTTCCTAGAGGTCATTTGCAAAATATTAATGACAGTAAAGTGCAACAAGGATCTGTCATTATGGTAGTGTATTTTATAATGGGAGTATTGTTTTCTCTTTCTGTTAATTTGAAAGATTTATATTAGGATTTTTTTCAAAGGTGGAACCCTTAGAGGGACCACAGGTCCCATTATTTGGTGGCAAGAGAAGAGAAATACATTAACAAATACTTCTAGGGGCAGTTGTTTCGTTAATTTTTCTAGTAATATTTAAGAGAATCATTCTTTAATTCATAGATTTTTAACAAAACATTTTTCCAAATTATTACACTATTATGAAAATGTAAGAAACATAAGCCTCCATGAAGTCTTTAATTACATATAACTCAACCTATATGTTAACACAGATCTGATTTATATATTCAGTATAAATGATTTTTTAGTCATATAAACACTCTATACCAGTAATGTTACTATAATTATAGGGTAGAGTAAGTGGTGTACAAACATCTGTATTCTCATCTGTTGCTATTAAACTTCATTAAGGAGGAGTTCACTACTTCTTCAAATGGAAAAACAACAGAAGACTTTAAGGAACACAAAATAAGAAAATAAGACACCGCTAAAAGAACCCAATAATTTTCCAGTAATCAACCTCAAAGAAACTGAAATCTATGAGTTGACTAACAATAAACTCAAAATTTGTTTTAGAAAAGCTCAGTGAGCTTTAAGAGAACACAGATAAACAACCTAATAAAATAAGAAAAACAATATAAGAACAAAACCAGAAGTTTAGTGAGAGATAGAAACCGCTAAAAAGGACAAAACATATTGTGGAGCTGAAGAATATAAGAAATAAAATTTTAAAAATGCAGTAAGATGTGTCCGCAGCAGACTTGATTAAGCAGAAGAAGAAATCTGTGAACTCAAAGATGGGTCTTTAAAAAATATCCAATTGATGAGTTAAAAAAAAAGAAAGGAAAGGATATAAAAATGAAGAAAACTTATGAGATAAATAAGACACCATCAAGAGAGCTAATAATTCACATTATAGGACATTCCAGAAGGAGAAGAGAGAGAGAATACTTTTTAAACAAAATAATGGCTAAAAACTTCCCAAATCTGGAACATTCACGTATATGAAGCTTAAAAGTCTCCAATTACTTTCAACCCCAAAAATATTATACCAAGATTTATTATGATCCACCTGTCAAAAATCAAAGTCAAAAAGAAAATCTTGAAAGCAGTAAGACAAAAAGGGTTTTCCATCGTGATATTTTGAAATACTGTATGTATGTGTTCTTTATAATATTCCTGATCCTTTCCTGGCATACAACTCCTAAAATCTTTAGAATCTCCAAAGTGTAGTCTTTTTATATTCTAAAGAGTTTGTTGATGACTGTCAGCCCCTAGTTAGCTTCAAGAGGAAGCTAGTCAGCAGAAAGACTAAGGCAGGATCAGAGGACTGGAACTTCCAGTTTCACTCCTCACCTCTTATCTGCAGGAAGGGAAGAGAGACTAATGGTTAGGTTGATAACCAGTGGCCAATGATTTCATCAATCATACTTATATTATGAGGCTTCCATAAAAACCCAAAAGGACTGGGTTTGAGATGCTTCTGGATAAACACATGGAGGTTTCTGGGGGGTGGCATGCCCAGGAAGGGCATGGAAGCCCTGCAGCCCTTCTCCTATAACTCACTGCTATGGGTCAGATGTGCCCCTCAAAAGTTTATGTGTTGCAAACTTGATCCCCACTGTAACAATGTTAAGAGGGTGGGAAATCCAATTATGTTATTTGAAAAGTGGGGCCTTTGGAGGTGATTAGATTGTGACAACTGTGCCTTCATGAATGGATTAATCTATTCATGAAGTAATGAGTTATCATGGGTGTAGACTGATGGTTTTATAAAGAACACATGAGAGAGTTCTTGCCATTCTCTCACCACACGATAGCCTGCATTGCCATGGGACTCTGTACAGAGTCCTCACAAAGGAAAAGGCCCTCACCAGATATGCCCCCTGGACCTTGGACTTTCCAGCCTCCAAAACTGTTAAAAATAAATTTCATTTCTTTGTAAATTACCCAGTTTCAGTTTCAGGTATTCTGTTATAAGCAATAGAAACAGACTAATACCCTCACCCTGTGCATCTTTTCATAGGGCTATTATTTTCATCCTTTAAAATATCCTTTGCAGTAAATGGATAAATGTTAAGTCACTGTTTCCCTGAGTTCTGTAAGCCTCTCAGCAAATTAACTGAGCCCAAGTGGGTGTTGTGGGAATCCCAATTTACAGCCAGTAAGTCCAAAGCACAGGTAAAACAATCTGTAGCATGAGATTATCAACAGAAGTGGAGGTAGCGGCCAGTCTTGGAGACAGAGCCCTCAACCTGTGGGATCAGATGCTATCTCCAGGTTGTGTTGGAATTGAGTTGGAGGGCATCCATAAATGTTCTTCAAAATGAAGTAGAGAAAAAGACTTTCCCCAACAAATAAATGTTGAGAATGTTAATAACTGCCAGATCTGCCTCAAAAAAGAATTGATAAAGGGAGTTTGTCAAGTTGAAATGAAAGGCCATGAAATAGTAAAATAAAGAAACATATAAAAGTATAAAACTCACTGGTAAAAGTACATAATCAAATTCACAATTTTCTAATACTGTAATGGTGATGTGTAAATTACTTTAATCTCTAAGTAAAGGTTAACAGAGAAAAATATTAAAAGTTACTATAGCTAAAATGATTTTTAATAGATACACAGTACAACAGATGTAAATTGTGACATCAAACATATAAAATTGAGACATAGTAAAAGTGCAGAGTTTTTGTATGCTATTGAAGTTGTTATTAGTTTAAAAATAGACTGTTATAACTATAAGATAAAGTGTTTTATGTAAGCTTCATGGTAACCACATAGCAAAAAATCTATAGTAGATACACAAAAGATGAAAACTAAGGAATCAAAGCATACCACTACAGCAAATCACCTAGTCAGAAAAGAGACAGCAAGTCAGGGAGAAAGAAACAAAGTATCTGCAACACAGCCAGAAAACAAATTTTAAAATGTCAACAGTAAGTCCTTAGCTATCAATAATTATCTTGAATGTAAATGGGTTAAATTCTCCTGTCAAATGACATACAATGGCTAAGTTAATTTTAAGAAATAAACAAAAGCAAAACCCAGCTATATGTTGCCTATGAGAGATTCACTTCACCTTTGAAAATGAAAGGTTCGGGGCCGGCCTGTGGCTCACTCGGGAGAGTGCGGTGCTGATAACACCAAGGCCACAGGTTCGGATCCCATATAGGGATGGCCAGTTTGCTCACTGGGTGAGCGTGGTGCTGACACCACCAAGTCAAGGGTTAAGATCCCCTTACTAGTCATCTTTAAAAAAAAAAATAAAAAGAAAATGAAAGGATCAAAAAAGATTATTACACTTAAATGGAAACCAAAAGAGAGCAACAATTACTATTCTTACATTATAAAAATATATAAGAGATGAGGAAGATTCTTATATAACGGTACAGTGGTAAATTCATCAAGAAGACATAATAACTATAAGACCATATACTCCAAATATCAGAGTACCTAAATATATAAAGAAAATATTAGTACATCTGAAGAGAGAAATAGACAGCAATACAATAATAGTAGAAGACTTTAATACGCCTCTTTCAACAATGGATAGGTCATCCAGACAGAAAATCAATAGGAAAACGTTAGACTTGAACTACATTTTGCCAAATGTACTCACATCTAACAGCAGAAGAATACACATTCTTCTTAAGAACATGCAAAACATTCTCCAGGATAGTTGATATGTTAAGCTACCAAGCAAGTTTTAACAAATTTAAGAAGATTGATATAATCCTAAGTATTTTTTTCTGATGCCAATGATATAACACTAGAAATAACAAACACCAAAACTTATGAGATTCAGCAAAAGAAGTTTTAAGATGGAAGTTTATAGCAATAAGTGCCTAGAAGAAGAAAAAAGAATGATCTCAGATAAGCAATGTGATGTTACACCTCAAAGAACTGAGGAAAAATAACAAACTAAACCAAAAGTTAGTAGAAGCAAGGAAATAACAAAGATCAGAGCAGAAATAAATGAAAAACAGAGTACAATAACAATAGAAAAGATCATTGATATTAAGAGATTTTTTTTAAAGACAAACAAAATTGAAAAACCTTTAACTAGACTAAGAAAACAAGAGAGAAGGCTTGAACAAATAAAAAAATTAAAGAGGAGACATTACAACTGATAACAACAGAAAGACAAAGAATTATAAGAGGCTCTAATGAGCAAATACATGCCACAAAATTGGATAACTTAGAATAAATGTATAAATCATGGAAGTATAAAACCTACAAAAACTGAATCACAAAAAAATAGGAAACCTGAACAGAACAAAGTAAAGAGATTGAATTCATAATAAAATATATTCCATCAAATAAAATCCCAGTACCTGATGGATTACTTGATGAATTCTACTAAACATTTAAAGAAGAATTAATGCCAGTCCTTATCAAACTCCTCCAAAACATTGAAGAAGAGAGAACCCTTCCAAACTCATTTTATGATGCTAGCACTATCCTGACATTAAAGCCAAACAAGGAAGCCAAACAAGCCCTACTAATAAGGAAATTTACAGGGCAATATCCCTAATAAACATAGATGCAAAAATCCTCAACAAAAAAACAAATTTAACAGCACGTTAAAAAAGGTCATAAAGCATGATCAAGTGGGATTTATCCCTGGGATGCAAGGATGGTTCAACATTCATAAACACTACATTAACATAATGAAGGACAAAAATCATACTTGTATAATCATCTCAGTAGAGGAAGAACAAACATTTGACAAAATACATTTGACAAAATTAATTCCTTCATGATAAACTTCTCAAGAAATTAGGTATAGAAGAACTGTACCTCAACACAACCACAACATTCTCAACACTTCTATTCAATATGATAAGAGAAGTCCTATGCCAGAGAAATTGGGCAAGAAAAAGAAAAGAAAGGGCATCCATAACTAAAAAATAAGTAAAATTGTCTCTGTGTGGATGACATACAGAAAATTCTAAAGATTCCACTGAAAACTGTTAGAACTTATAAGCAAATTCAGTAAAGTTGAAGGATATAAAATGAATACACAAAAATCAATAGTGTTTCTATACATTAATAAAAAAACTCAAACAGAAATTTAAAAAGTAATCCCATGTATAACAGCTACAAAAAATAAAATACTTAGGAATAACTTTAACCAAGGAGGTGAAAATTCTGCACAATGAAAACTGTAAAATATTGATGGAAGAAATTGAATCTATTTACACAAGTAAATGGAAAGATGTCCCAAGTTCGTGGATCAGAATAATTATTATGAAAATCTCCATACTACCCAATTCAGCGCAATTCCTATCAAAATTCCAAATGGCATTGTTCACAGAAATAAAGAAAACAATTCTAAAATTCATATAGGACTACAAAAGACCTTGAATAGCTAAAACAATCTTGAGCAAGAAGAACAAAGTTGGAAGCATCACACTTTCTGACTTCAAATTATACTACAAAATTGTTGTTATTAAAACAGTACTTACTAGCATAGAAAGAGACACACAGTACAATGGAACAGAATAAATGGCCCAGAATAATCCTACATAAAAACATAATCAATTAATCTTCAAGAAATGTGCCAGGAATACATAGTGGGGAAAGGATAGCCTCCTCAATAAATGGTTTCAGGAAAACTGGATACACACACACACACACACACACACACACACACACAAAGTAGATCCTTATATTACATCATATACAAAAAATCAACTCAAAGTAGATTAAATATTTAAACATAAGACCTAAAACTTCTAGTAGAAAACAAAGGGGAAAAGCTTCATTATTCTCAGCAATGATTTTTTAGATATGACCTCAAAAGCACAGGCAACAAAAGCAAAAAGTGGAACTATATCAAATTGAAAATTTCTGCACAGCAAAGGATATAATCAACAAAATAAAAATGTAACCCAAAAAGTGGAAGAAAATATTTGCAAACTATATATTCAATAAGGGGTTAATATTCAAAATGTGTAAGGAACTCGCACAACTCAATAGCAGAGAGGCAAATAACCCTATTAAAAGATAGGACAAAGGATATAAATAGACATTTATCCAAGGAAGACATACCAACAGCCAGCAGATACATGAAAGGGTACTAGACATAACTTATTGTCAGGGAAATTCAAATCAAAACCACAGTGAGATATCACTTCACACCTGTTAGGATGGATATTATCAAAAAGTCAAAAGATAGCAAGTGTTGTTGAGGATTCAGAAAAAAAGGAAAGCTTTGTATACTGCTGATGAAGATGTAAAATAGTGCAACCATTATGGAAACCAATATGGAAGTTCCTCAAAAAATTAAGAATAGAGCTACCATATGATCCAATAATTCCACTTCTGAGTATACATCCACAGGGAATAAAATCAGTATCTCAAAGAGATATCTGTACTCCCATGTTCACTGTAGCATTATTCACAATAGCCAAGATATGGAAATAATCTAAGTATCCATCGGTGGCTGAATGGATAAAGAACATGTGTTGCATATGCACAATGTGATACTAGTCATCCTTAAAACAGAGGGAAATCTTGCCATTTGTGACAATGTGGATGGACCTGGAAGACATTATGATAAGTGAAATAAGCCAGACACAGAAAGACAAATACTGCGTGATCTCATTTATATGGGGAATCTAAAAATTTGGACTCATAGAAACACAGAGTAGAAGGGTGGTTACCAGGGGTTCTGGTTAGGGAGAATAGGGAGATGTTGGTGAAAGGGTACAAACATTCAGGTACAAGATAAAATTTAATAAAAATTTGCATCTTTGTGAATAAAGTACAGTAGTTTATTTTAGTAAAGAATTTTAAGTACAAAGTTAAATTTTAAAAATATAATGCCCTAATTGAAATATATATTTTCTATTTTTTTTCTTAATTTAGTGTTTAATTCCACAGTATATCTATTGCAAGTTAGTTTTGTCTATTTATGAGAAATTTGCTAGAAATGATAGCATCATTAAAAAAGGTTATATATATAAATTAAATATATTTTCTTTTCCCTTCCAGGTTTAGGATTAGGGTTTCCAAATACCTTTCTCTAAGAAAAATTTAAAAAACAAGCATATGCATTTGTTTTCTTTAAATTTTTCCCTCCTTCTTCATCCTTCACCTCCCCACTCACACTTTGCACAGGAAGTCAAATCCTTAGTATTTTTCTCCTTCCCAGGTAAAAACAAGTACAAAAATCTGCTTGAAGCCAAGCCCTAAAGAAGCTCATAAAATTTAAGTTTACTGAAGAGATTACTTTGATACATTGAGGCTGATGTGATAGCGGAGGAGGGAAGGGATTTTAAAAAACTAACAACATTGTGTGTGGACATAGGGTGATAGGTGAGAGGGGCAAGAAGAAATGGGGGATGAGTCTGGAGGAAGAGAAACAAGAGATGCCATTTCTCTCTGCCAATCAGCAAAACCATCCTGCAGAGAGAATGAAATATTTTTCTTCTATCTCTTTCCTCCCCTCATCCACAGGTGATAAAAGTGGTGATAAAAGTGAAGAGAATAGACTGGGTGAAAGAATGCAGAGAAGGAATCTAAAATTAAACTAGAAGATGGCCTGGACAACTCATTTACATTACAATTTCCGATTCTAAATTCCTGGGACCTGTCATATCGTTCACCATTGAGTAAATGCATAATGAAATCCCACTGTTTGCAGGTGACACAAAAGGCTGAGCAATTTCACTCCACAGTTGGCGAGAGAAAATACTGGCTAATGAGTTTTACTGAGAGGCCAGTGTAAATTCTCAAACTATTTCTCTAGGATCCTGTCCGTTAGGGGTTATCAAGGATTGTTTTTGTTTGTTTGTTTTTAAATATGACAGGACAGTGGTTAATCATGATCAAAAAGGTCAGGTCAATTTCCTCAATTTTCTATAGTATTAGAAAATACAACTCAACTTCTTTTAAGCCCTGTGCTAGTAGGTTAATACCAGTCTGCCTGACTAGTATACAGGGCAGTTAGATTGAATCTATCTTAGGAAAATTTGCAAAATATATCTGGTTTCTATTTTTTATAAACTGTTATTTCTTATCAATACGGGATAAAGGAGACTTGAAGTTTGCCAAATTGCTGCCAAATAAATTGTTTCATTTTGCCTAATTTTATCTATTCTTTTACTTTTGATAACTTGAGGGAAAAAAGTTAAAATAAAATGCATTTTTAAGAACACTGTAATTCTATCAAATCTATATTATTTCAGCATAAATGAAACCCAGTCATTGGGAAAGTCAAAGGTTGAGGTTTTCCCAGTAATATTTTATCTTTCCACTTTTATTTTCTTGGTAGTACTTAAATGACATTTAAATGGATTTATGTAGGATTTATATATTGTATCAATCCACAGAATGAAATATGCAGATGAATTACTATTTCTATACAAAACTTAAAATTTCTTGGATATTATATTTAACAATCACCATTTAAAATATACTTACTATTTTTTGAAGTTATGCTTATAGTAATTGTAAAGTATTCTTATAGTAATCAGCTGTAATTACATTATGGGAGATTTTTGTGATTATAGAGAGTATTCAGAATCTTCAAATCATAAGACAACTACTGATTTATGGAAGAATCAAAGAGAAATTTGCAATAACCCTGAAAGAAAAATGAAAGAAATGCCAAGGTGCTCCCAAAGTGCCCACATAAAAATACATTTTCTTCATTGTACAGCCTGCTTTATTTTAAAAACATGTGGAAATTTCTGCCTTAAATAAATCATAAAAATTACATCCCTTGTCACACAAATCAAGTGAATGGGTAACCTATCCACCCAGTTCTCCCACTGGGACGTCAACAGTCTGTCATTTTGTTCTATGGCACTTTGTTCTATGGCATATTTATGACAAAACTGCTGCATTCTTTGTGGCTAATCTATGCCCTGTTAGTAATTTTGTCCTAAATAGTACAGATAAAGCCACAACTTGGATGACAGTAGAAAGCCATGTGGTAGAGAGAAATGAGAACTGCAACCTGAGCCAGGTTGTTCTACACAGAACATTACCTCCGACAAACCTGAGTCTTCATATTCTGCAGTTGATGTTGGTATTGCTGAGGGTTAGTGCTGCAGGAGCTCTCAACTCTTGGAAGGAAGACAATGGCCCAGGCAGAAAATATTCACGAGGAACTGAATTTTGCAACAACTGAGTGAGCATGAAAGAGAACCCCATGCCTTGGTTGAGACCCTCGTACTGGCTGAATCCTTGATCACAGCCTTCTGAGACTACTAAAATATACTGCCATAAAGCATGTCCCAAATCCACTAACTAGAGTAGACAGAAAGTGCCTTATATTCCTTCAACATGAGTTACTTTTTCGGAGGTTCTTTAGGCTCATTTTTTCTCCTGATATTATCTTAGCACACATAATGAAAAGCTTTCCCCTGTATGAGCTTAGTATTTAAACTTCTATGTTTCCAGATATTAAATGACCTCAGTGATAATTTAGAAGATGAATTTACTATTATTTACTGGTAGATTTTTGACTCATAAAGACAAGTGCTACATATAATTACCATTGTAAACATAGTTCTAAAATTTATCCAATGTGAAGATACCAGAATATTTATATTTCTCACAAATTTGTGATTACTTTAAACCATAAATTATCACCTTTTATTTATTAACCTAAAATGTAATACTGTTCTTTTGAGAACAAAAAAATTAACTTTTCTGTTTGCATGCTCTACTATTTCTGAGATAATATATTTTCTTTTTTAAAAACTTAGGATCCAGCTACTTCTATGAGCTACAAATGATGTACAGGTGTATAGGTGTTTACATGACTTGAGAAAGGTATCAATTAATTGTTCTTTACCACATTTACATTTCAGGGTTTTTGTTTGCTTGTTTGTTTTTTTATAGTTACTAAATAAGAACAATGAGTTAGTTACAATATTGTGTTCTGCAACATGGAAATTCTTTGTATTCAGTCAAAAACCTTTAGCAGTTCCTGTATTAACCGAATCCATACTTTCTGACCTGATTATTGTGGCATCATGTAGAGTGTAGACACAGATTTAGCATCTATTCTAACTTTTTTGAAATATAAGCAATGTTATAAATTGGTTACGAGACTCTTGGGATTTAGACAATTTTCAAAGTTCATGCTTCACTTAAGATGCATATGAGAAATAGAGAAAAAAATGTTAACCCTGGAGCATCATGAAATGTTAGGAAATGAAAAATATTTTTGACATTCTATCGTAGAAATAACAAATCCTTTTCATGTTAATTTTTTCCTCCCCCCAATTTATTTTCTTCTTTATGAATCAGGAAATAAATTAACTAAATAGTGCATACACATAATTTCAAAAATCTAAATAGCACTAAAGGCTTATTAAAAATAACAACAGCAACATGAATTTCTCCTTAGTTGCACTTTCCAACCTACATTCACATACATATTTATTCCTACACCAGAATTTAACTACTTTCAACTCTTCTCTTTCTGACTGTTTTCACATCCATGTTTTTAAATAATTTATGTTTAATGCTAGCTCTTCATTCATTGATTTTAACCATTGTCTATTGACTTTCTATTGGGGCTGTTGTAGATACTACCCTTCTTAAAACCATCTTTCCTCTATTCTCTCATTATAAAAAATACAGTTTTTAGTTAACTATGTATTTAATCCTTTATTATTTTGATTATAATTTGCTTTGGACCCAAGTAGTATATTATAATTATGTTTTCTTTCGTGTGCAACTTTTTCTTTTCTTGGAACTAATAGCTGTTCCATTTATTTTAATTAGTTGTCTTTGGATGTAAGGCTATTTTCTCTCAGTCTCAGTCAAAATTTAGTGATGTAAAGAGGATATTCTGCTATATATTTCAAACAAAGGTAATTTACTACATGGATTAATGGAGAGACCCAACCAGAAAAAAATGAGGTAACCTACTGAAAATGCCAGTGTTTAACAAGAGCACAAGGTTACTGCCACCCTTAAGGTCAGACTAGAGCGACCTGAAGTGGTATTTTTAGAGTCCAGAAACTGGGGCCTAAGGCAGGAGTAAGACCCGCAGTGGGACTGTTTAGTTGAAACTCGGACTAAAGAGGGGCTGAGCTGCCAGTTCAGGAATCCTAGAGGAGATATAGCTGCTGTTAGAGATGCCACTCAAAGCTAGAAACAGAATGCTTAAGGAATGTACTTCCCATTGCACAGAGCTGAGGAAGACACAGAACAGAGATTTGAAATATCAAAATACACATGTGCATCAGTTTTCTATTGCTGCATAGCAAATTACCTCAAAGTTAGCTACTTAAAATAATAACCAATCATTACCTTACAGTTTCCATGGGTCAGGAGTCTGGGCACAGCTTAACTGAGTCTTCTGCTCATGGTCTCAAAAGATTATAACCAAGGATTTAGCCTATAAGGGGATCTCAACTCAGACTTGAGCTTCTCTTTCAAGCTCACTTGGTTATTGCAGAATTCAGTTCTCTGTGGCTGTCGGAATGAGGCCCTCAGCATCTAAAAGCCACCCCTCCCAGGAGGCAGCATACAACATGGCTGTTTTCTTACTCAAAGCCTGCAGGAGGCTCTTTCTCCAGTCTGCTACAATGTAGTCTTTTGTAATTCCATCATAGCTGCAAGTTCCACACATGCTCAAAGAGGGATTGAATTAAAAACAGTGTATACATGAAGCAGGAATATTTGGGACTGTCTTGAAATTCTGCCTACCGAAGTATATGTGTAATTTTCCACACGATCAAAGAAGCAAGACTATCAGTTTTATTTTTATCCTACTATATCGCTCTATAGGACCCACTGATATATCTGCCCCCATCTGAGATGGCTGCTTTCTAGACCTGCTACAAAGCTGATAGCCTAAAAATATCACTCTTTCTTTTTTGGATTCTTTCTTTATCTTGGTTACTCCATCGTTACATAATTCATAGCTTCCTGATTTGATACATGGAGATAAACTTCAGAAACTGTGCATGACTAAAAATGTTTAATCTTATTTTTTTAATTGTTATTATATTTATAATAAATGTATATTTATTTTTTATTATATTTTGTAAGATTATCTGCCATTTCTTATTTTTAAAATCCTGTAAGTAACATGTTATTTTAACATAATAAAATAATTTACTAGCTTAGTTTTTACAAAAACACTTGGTTAAGAAAAAAATAATAGTCTAATAAAAAGAACTTTAGAAATGCACTTAAAATTACTGTTACTGATTAACATTTCTTAAAAAGTTTAACAAAGGCAATAGGCAGCTAAGTTACAAGGTTGTCAATAATATGCAAAAAGCTCTCACACACTTGACAACACAATATGGCATGATAATTCACCAAAAGAGCAGATTCAAATGGCCGAATACTCATGAAACATGCTCAAATACAATATTAAGGGAATTGAAGCTAAATTAACACTGATTTCTTTTAAATCCATTTAACTGGAAAAAATTTAAAAGAACTATAATGTGGGGGAAAGTATGTTTTCATTCATTGTTGTTGGAAATGTGAAGTTTACAGCCTTTTAAGAACACAATTTGGCCATTAAAATGAAAAAATGTATGGCTATAAGTAACAGAAAATCTAATATGCAGTGGTGAAACAAAATAGAATTTTCTTTCTCATAAAATAATCCTGGAAGTAGTCAGTGTGGTTAGGACACTCCATAGTCACTGGAGTCCTGCCTGTAGCTACCACCTTAGCCCACAACTTACATCTCATGACTCAAGATGAATATTTGAGTTGCAGCCATCACATTTAAGTATCAGTTAGTATATGAAGGAAAAACTATGAAAGGGCTCATTGCTTCCCTTTAATGGCATTTTTTAGAAATTGTGCTTATATTGTTTAGTGACATAGATACTTTCAGATACAGGAAAACCATATGGTCAACTAAAATTTAAAGGATATATTTTAAGGAAGTAGATGAATATAGTTATTAAGAGATGGTCAGCCATATATTTTTTGATAGAGCAAAAGAAAAAAGTTATAGCATACAAAATATGTGTTCAAGGATATGTGTTGTAACATGTTTATAATGGGAGAAAAGAGGAAACTAAATGTACGTGAAAGGGGCACTCTTAAATAACTTGGGATACATTTACATTATATCTATGGAACCACTGAAATAAGTTAATTAAAGGCATATATGTGTCTTAGAAGTATATTCACAAACCGTTGCTAAGTGTGAAAAAGTTGTCATACATATCTACCTATATATACCTATAGTTGTTATCATTTTGTAATTATGAAATACACTAATGACTCTGAAGGCACTTTGAAATATAAAGAGTGCCACGTAAATACAAGGACTCTTTATGCAATACCCATGGTATAAACTTATAGACACTGGATTAACTCATTCAACAGATATTCTAACTTCATTAGTGTGTCCCCTGTACTGCACAGGTTTGGAATTTAAACCGTATATTTTTCAGACTCCTTTATATCTGGAGTTTGGGGTGTGATTTAGGTTCACCAATCAGATACATCCTTAGAAAACTAAAATGTAGATCTGAGGTAAGTGGGAAGAGAAGCAGAGAGTGCAGTGCCATCTTGCCTGTGTGGATCACACAGACAGATCCTGGAGCAGAGAGCGGAGCATCAGACTCCTGACTCACAAGGTGGCATTCTCATTGTGGAAGCAGAAACAGCTCCCTTGGCTGCCCAGGTCTGTGATGTCACTTAAGAGATCATTTCTGTATGCTCAGCCTGAAGTCTATTCCATTGGCTTCCCTAATAATTCTTTAAGTCATTCAATATTGTGTAATAAATCCCTTACTGCTTAAACCAGCAAGAGTAGATTTTTTTTTCCTCCCTGGGAAAGTGATCCTTCTCCAATGTAGCAGGATTGCTTATATTAATCTGAAAGCAATGAAAAACATCTCTGTACTTCTGTATATAGTAGTCTTATACAATAATCTTAAAATATAAAATAGGCAAATTCTCATAAATCTTTAAGATTTATAATTTTGCTAAAATGACTGAGTCATATCAAAGCATGAAAGATTAACAATTATGTGACAAGAATCTAATTTCTATAAAACTACAATGCTATGTTATCTGACTGGACTAATTTCCTAGTCTCTCCCTATTTTCTCACACCTTTAACAATGAAAAAAAAATGGCGATTAGATTTTATCTGTCTCTCCGTTCATCCTTTATTAGTCAAGTACATATTTATTAAAATGCTATGGATATTAGCATAAACTTCTTATTTATAAGAAAAGTATACAGGTACAAGATACTGCCTGACTTATGTTCTGTTTCTCCACCCACCCACATGGCCCACTGCAACCTTGTCATAGTGATAATAAGACATATTATTCACATTTATTAGTATATTATAATGAATTATTGAAAAAATGACTTTCCACTAAAATAGAGATATCCAGCCAAAGGAAGGTCAGACCTTCTGGGACTGGCAGTTCAATGAAAGTTAGAAAAATGTGCTCTGACAGCACATCCTTTCATGAACTGAAGGATTATTAATGTATAAGCCCAGCAGTTTTGCGACTGATGAAGAGAGTATGACATTGGAAAAATCCTGCCTTCAGCTAGATAAGCATAGCCCACCGCATCCCTGCTCTTTGAGTTGACACATCCATATAATTTTCTGCCATGTATCTAATTATCTACACAATGAAAAGAAGGATAAGAAAAGAAGGTGGGCTGGGAGGACAAAAAGGAGTTAACCTCTATGCCTTCCACCACAGGACACGTCTGTGTTCTCTCATAAATACTGGATTCAAAATCATTGCCAGTGAAGGTCATTCACTTTTAAATAGAATAAAACACAATAGCAATGTAATATTCTTAATCTCCCATACAAATTTCCTTCCATGCATTACATTTCTATCCCTCAATTCTTTTGTCTCATGTCAAGTCATCTATTATAGTGGCTCTAACATGCTTACTCCCCAATCTTATTGGCCCTGCTTCAAATCACTTACTGTAGGTAATTAGCTTCAGTGTGTGTCTGAGCCCGTTATCTCAGCCTGCTCTCTTCACAGCGAAGTCTTTTATAAGTTCCCTTCCTCGTTTAGGATGTAAAAGAGTTAGGAGAGAATCTATGTTTGCTGAGAACTATGTGGTTTAGTTTGTTCACAGTTTCCAGCAACTAAGTGCTCTGCTTTGTTTTCTTGATTAAAAAACACAAATCCAGCAGTAGATACACTGTTTAATTAAAAAATAACAAGTGAAGTCAATCTAAAAATTAAAAAGAGTAAGGGGCTGCTATGTAATTGAATCATTAAATACAAAATCAAATGTGAAGCAACCATAAGAATACACAATATAAAATATGCTTACTTTAGGATAGATTGAAATCAGATCACTGATTTTGCCTCTACAAATACCAAACAAAATAATAATAGTAATGATAATAATAAATACATGCACCAGAAATTTTTTTTCATCAGAAGCAATCCATTAGCAAAAGAGACACAACATACTGCCATAAAATTTGAAAAGCAGTTGTCCAAAATATATATATATATATATATTACATCAAAATATTGCCATGTTTGTGTACTGATTCAATCTGCTCTCAGAAAATATGTAGGGGACAGAAAAAGTGTTTAGAAAATACTGAGAATGTTCAGTAGCACTTACAATTGTAGACCATGGCACACTGAAGGACTGAGGCTGCATCTAGAAAAAGTTATGAAGGAAACAATCGCAGTGAAGTTTCAGTTAAAGCAGGAAAAACTTCCACCTACTTGTCTATTTAGAATGAAATTTAAAAAGTGAAGAGAGAAAATAAAATCATCATAGGTCTGTCTAGGTAATTATTCTAAGCAAGAAACAGGGAGCATGGAAACTACGAGACTCTCTTACAGAGTGCTGGGGTTAGGGATGGAGAAGTAGATGGAGAATCCTAGTGGTGTCCTTCACACCACTCCACAGAAATCCTCTTTACTTCTCCCTCTGCTAAATGGGAAAATGGTACACTTGCTAGGGGAAGACAATCCAATGAAATAAACTGAACAATCAGAGCTTTAGGCCTGTAGGGGCCAAAGAAAAACTTCACCCCTAAAGGCTCATTAATAAAAATCACTGACAAATTTAGATCAATAAGAATAAAAGACATACAAATCTTATTATTTAACATGCTGGGAGAAAGCAAAGCATGGCGGAATCACAAGAGAGTAATGTCCCCATTTTCCGTACATTTTCCATTGGCTTATATATACCCTTCTCCATAGAAAAAGGGGAGATGGAGATGTAGGAGTAAATGATTCTTATGGGGATGCAATGGGCCTGGAGAACATACAGTGACCTGGTACAAAGTCTATTTGGCCTGCAGAGCAGACAATGACTGGTAAATGATTCTCTATAAAACACTGAATGTGACTGAAATATAAGAAAGTAGTTTGCAATAAAAGTTAGTACAGGTGTGTTGACAGACACCAGTCTTCCTTCCTGTGATATGAGTTAAGTTAATGAAAACTCAGGGAAAGGACCAGAGGTAATTGTCTTCTTCTTTGGCAGGTCCAGAATTTAGGCAGATAAAGGAACAGCTTCATCCTGTGCTTTGGAGAGTGACAGAGAATTGAGTGACAGGAGGGGTTGGGGAGGTGGGAAATAACTTGAGGCTGCTTCTTTATTTCAGCCTGTCAAAGCACCAGATTTGGGGGGCAATAGCTATTTGTACCCCAACAGACCTCTAAGCTCAATTGCAGAATTTCAACTCCATGGGACTAGGATATATTTCAGGCTTGGTGAAGAGAATTCTGGTAGATTCTATTTAATACAAGTACTGAAGAAATGGTACAACTTGGTTCCTCCATCAAAGGCTGCACATCCCCAGCTGAGTTCTCCCTGCCCTATCCTTAATCCTAATATATCAGAAAAATGGACATAAGGTAATACTCAACCCCAAGCTCCAACTCTGAGTGAAGGACAGACAAATCACAGATAAGCAGTTACTCACACACACCCCTCCCCCATATGAAATCCTACAATGACTTCCGTAATATGTAGAATTCAGTCCAATCCCTTAATTCTGGTTATCATGGACTGAATGTGTCCTCTCAAAATTCATGTGTTGATGCCCTAACTCCTAGTACCTTAGAGTATTACTGTATCTGGAGATATGGCATTTTGAAAGGTGATTAAAGTTAAATGAAGGGCTCTGATCCAATGCGACACAGAGAAAGGCCGTGCAAGCACACAGCGAGAAAATGATCACCTGCAAGCCAAGGACAGAGACCTCAGGAGAAAACAAACATGCCAACACATTCGTCTTGGCCTTCCAGCCTCCGGAACTATGAAAAATATATTTCTGTTGGTTCAGCCACTCAGCCTGTGGCATTATTATTATGGCAATCAAAGCAGACTAATACACTGGTACAGTGGTGCATGAGAATTTACATGATCTGCACATAACTAATCCCTCAGCCCCTTTTATTCACTGTGGCCTAGCTCTGTTTTCTTCTCACTCTCCCTATTTTTTTCTCCTGAAACATTCTGACCACCTCCCCTTGCCCAGTACCTAAGCCCTTATTTTCCTTCTCAAAATCATCATATGGCTGAATTATTCTTTCCATCCTAGTCCCAGCTCAAATGACATGTATAATTAAAGAGACCTTCTCTGATCACCCAATATATCCCACACTATTTGCACCTAGAACATTGTCTGGGACATAGCTAGCACTTGATAAATATATATTAAAGAAATGAAAAAGATAATAAGAGAGCTAAGAAGAGTTCACCTAAAATATAGAATGGATGAACTATCTGCATTGAAATCCCCAAGCATGGGAAGGATGAAGAGAAGTTGTGTAACATCCATGCAATCATTAGGTTAGTGCAAGTAGGGATGGAGGGAGCAATACAGGACAAGAGAAACGTGAAAAAGAGGAATGAAGAAATGGCGTAGAAGAAGACAACTAAAACAACAGAATATTAATCCCTGGGTAATCCTCTCACTAGCAAAGCACTTTAAGTGGACCTAAACTCAGTGAAATGTGAGCAAAATGATAAGATGTTAACCAACAGAATGAAGTGAAAAAGAGAAATGATGATCTAAGAAAACAAATGAGCATCAAACAGCACACTAACAGACATAATCCACAAGTTAGAAACAACAAGCATCGGAAAGGATAGACAAAATAATCAGACTTGTGGTGTGGAATAAAACTTGAGATGGCCACTGTGTACTGAGGTGAAACTGCCGAAGAGTAAAGCAATTAGAGTGAATATAATAGTAATAACATGTTCAAGGTACTATTTTTACTATCTTCTCTGTATTCTTGTTTCATCACAGAAAGAGGATTTCATATACAATCTTCTGCCCCTATCACTACCTTTCTCTGGTTTCCCAATGGAAAGAAGGGTGATTTATCTGGTCAGTGAGAGTCTAACATCCTTGTCCAAAGTTGCTAGGTAGAGAAGATTTGTTAAATTCTGCTACTCTGTGGTGCACTTTCTGGGCTTCATTGGGTCCACAGCAAGCCTGATCCTCTATCCAGTTTCCTTGGTAAAAGCTTGGCAGAACCCTAACAGAAATCAGTTTGAGGCATTGGTTTAAGCCTTACCCACCTGTCTAGTTACACTGAAAGGGAAAGAAAAGCTGAAAGTTTTATAGTTCTTGTCTGTTCTCAAGTCAGAGGGCAGGAGTATAGTTATTAAGAGTACTTTCAGATCAGTACATGGAATACAAATATGTCAGGTTTTGAATATTCATCTGTATTAATTTTATTCTAAAGGTGTTCTAGTTCAGAGATAGATTTCTTATCAATGCTTTTACAGTGACAAGTGTATTGGCTTCCTCTCATTTCACATCTTAAATGTGGGGTAATATGATCAAAGAGAGGTAAAATGTTTCATGCAAGTAACCTAACACTCTAAAATTGAAGGACAAGGGAAAATTATTTTTCTCTGACTATAAAAAGGAAGGAGGAAGCTGAGGCCTTTTTCCTAAAAGGATCTCTCTCCTCCTTGCTCTATTTGATATGTAAATAAAATCTCTTTAAGAGCCAGAAGTGTCTGCTTGAGATTTAATGACCGAAAGCATCTTCAGTTACTGGGGGTTCAGAGCTTTTTCATTCTAGGGAGACAATGTTCTGGTCTCCCTCTTAACCTGGGGCTTAACCTAGGGGTCTAATTAGGACTGTAACCATTTGGCCCTCGGGGATCAGAACAACTAACTAAAGAAATGGCTACAGATTTAATCCTTGTGGGATATAAAGGGTATTCGGGAGGCTAGAGCTTTCATAAGAGCACTGAGAAATCCAGGAAAGTTTTATTTCCCCACAAAAGATAAATAAAATTTTATACAGAGATCAAATTAATGCAAAAAGATAACATATAATTAAAGACAAAAATCCTCAAAATGAAGATTTGAATCTACAGAAGTAAAGTACACATTCTATTTATTTATTTACTTATTTTCTTATTTATTTACTTTTTAATAAAATAATTTATTTTTAACTGAAACATTGATTGTACATATGTATGAGGTACAGAGTCCTATTTCAATATATGTATACAATGTGTGATGGTCAAATCAAGGTAGTTAGCATATTTATTGTCACAAAAATCGATCATTTCTTTGTAATTAGAACCTTTGAGCTCCTCTCTTCTAACCATTTGAGAACATACAATAAATTATTGTTAATTATAGATACCTGGCTTAACGTACACCACTAGGATTTATTTTTTCTATCTAGCTGCATATTTCTGCCCATTAACCAGCCTCTCCCTATCCTTCCCCCCACCTTCCCAGCCTCTAATAAACACAATTCTACTCTCTATTTCTAAAAGTTCAAATTTATTTATTTATTTATTTATTTTAGCTCTCACACATGAATGAGAACATGGAGTATTTATGTCTCTGTCTGACTTATTTTACTTAATATAATGTTTTTCAGGCTCATCCATGTTGCTTCAAATTGTAGGGTTTCATCTTTTTTCGTGGCTAAATAGTATTCCACGTTATATATATCTCACTTTCTTTACTAATTCAACTGTCAATAAACACCTAAGTTTATTTCATATCTTAGCTATTGTGAATAGTGCTTCAATAAACATGAGGGCAGAGATATCTCATCAGTGTGTTAATTTCTTTTCTTTTGGATTAATACTCAGCAGTGTACTTGCTGGACCATACAGTAGTTCTATTTTTAGATTTTTGAGGAACCTTCATACAGTTTTCCACAATGGCTGTATACTAAATACCACTGAGAAGTGATATTTCATCACAGTTTTGAGGTGCATTTCCCTGATGATTAGCAATATTGAGCACTTCTTCATACACTTGTTGGCCATTTGTACGTCTTTTGAAGAAAATTAATTCCAGTATGCTTAACTGCATGCTATATCTGGATAAGTAGTTGGCCTTTAAAAATAAAAATTCCTTAAGAATTCAGGTAGAAAAAGTCACCTACAAAAGGAAAAAGTTAAACTACCCTTAGACTTTTCTACCCCATTATCAAGTGTCCAAATATAATAGAACAGTTGCTGAAATTTTGAAATAAAATATGACTCAAGGATGTTAGACCCAAGTAATCTGTCTTTCATTTCAATGTGTAACAGACAGGCATCCTCATACATGCATGACTCCTTTTTGAAAAAATAAAAACAAAACAACAAAAGCAAAGCAGCTAGGTAAAATTCAGCCAAAATAACACAAATGGTAAAAAATATGGTAAAAGGATTAATTTAACATTCTATTGCAAACAAGAAAGCAATGTCTCTGGGTTGTAGGGAAAAGTAAATACAACTCAAAAATAATGTATGTAGGGCCAGCCCGGTGGCACACTGCTACAGTGCGCCGCTTGGGAGCGCGGTGGCGTTCCCGCCGAGGGTTCGGATCCCACATACAGACCGGTTCCCGCTCACTGGCTGAGCGAGGTGCGGGCGCAGCACCGAGGTTTGCGATCCCGTTGCCGGTCCCGGTCCGGTACGGGCGCGACACTGAGGGTTGCGATCCGTTGCCGGACATGAAAAAAAAGACAAAAATAATAATAATAATAAAAAATAATGTATGTAGTCAGACTTTGAGTAAAAGGAGAAGAAATATTATCAAACAGAAAAAAAATTACAGAGCAAATCATCCATGAACGTTTCTGGAAAATTCAACGTGCCAGTGGAATTCAGTCAATTAAGAGATATAGGCCGACCCCGTGGCGCACTCGGGAGAGTGCGACGCTGGGAGCACAGCAGCACTCCCACCGCGGGTTTGGATCCTGTATAGGGATGGCCAGTGCACTCACTGGCTGAGCACGGTGCGGACGACACCAAGCCAAGGGTTGCGATCCCCTTACCGGTCACAAAAAAAGCATGCAGACATCAAGAGTTAGATTTTGAATTTTAGAAATACTGTGAGATAATGAGCACTTACATACTCTTTCAGTGAAAGTGTAAATGAGTAAAATAGTTCTAGGTAATAATTTGTAAAAAAAAAAAAAACTATATATATATATATGTATGTATGTATGTATATATAGAGAGAGAGAGATCTGAATGTTTACATCTCTTGTTCCAGTGATTTATTTTTAAATTTTATCCTGAAGAAGTTATTAAAAATTTGAAAAGAATATAACTGATTAAAGGCAGTGATGGCAGTATTACTTATAAAAGGATAAAATTCTTAACTTCCTAATATATTATGGACTCATATGCCACCATTTTAAAAAGCAATGCTTTATAAGAATATTTAAATTATATGGAAAAAGAGCTACAATATATTGGTAATGTCATAAACTAAGCTGTAAAACTAATACAAACTACAATCCTTAATTAACACATGAATAGAAGAATATAATCCAAAGTCTTTTTAAAATATATGTTTCACTTTAGATTTTTGGTTTTTTAATTGACAAGTAAAAATTGTATATTTCATGATGTACAACATGATATTTTGATATACGTATACATTGTAAAGTGGCTAAATCAAGTTAATTAACATATGCATTACCTCACATACTTATCACTTTTTTTTGGTGAGAACACTTAAAATCTATTCTCTTAGCAATTCTCAAACTTACAATATATTATTATTAACTAAAGTTACCATGACACACAGTAGATCTCTTGAACTCATTTCTCCAGTCTACCTGATATTTTGTGTCCTTCGACTAACATCTACCCAATGCCCCCGCTCCAACTTCTGATGACTACCATTTCACTTCCTAAGAGTTCAACTTTTTTGAATGCCCGTATAAGTGAACTCATGTGGTATTTGTTTTTCTGTGCTTAGCTTATTTTACTTAAAATAATATTCTTCAGATTTATCATGTTATTGCAAGTAACAGGATTTCCTTCTTTTTTATGGCTGAATAGTATTACATTGTATATGTATATATGTACATATATATATATATATATATATATATATATATATATACACACACATATTTTTATCACATTTTTTTTATCTATTCATTCTTCGATGAACACGTAGTTTGATTCCATAACTTGGCTATTGTGAATAATGTTGTAAGGAACATGGGAGTGCAGATACTTTTCCAAAATACTGACTTTGCATCCTTTGTAGATATACTCAGTTGTGGGATTGCTGGGTCATATGGTAGCTCTATTTTTAATCTTTTGAGAAAACTCTATTCTGTTTTCCATATGGTTGTGTTAACTTACATAACCACCAACAATGTCCAAGGGTTCCTTTTCTCTACATCCTTCCCAGCACTTATCTTTCATCTTTTTTAAATTTTATTTTATTTTTAATTGACAAATAAATAGTTGTATATATTTAAGGGTACAATGTGATGATTTAATACATGTATACATTGTAGAATGATTAAATCAGATTAACATATCCATTACCTCACATAGTCATCATTTCTTTGTGGTGAAGACATTTAAAATCTCCTCTTTTAGCAATTTGGAAATATACAGGGCATTATTATAGTCACTATGCTGTGTGATAGATCATGAGAACTTATTTCTCCTATCAAACTGAAACTTTGGACGCTTTGATTAATATCTCTCCTTCCCCATCCACCATGGGGAAGAAACCATTCTTTCATTTTTGGTTCTGAAGCTTGGTGTGCTTGTCTATGTATTTATAGTTATGTGAATAAAACTTTCCCTTAAAGACTCAGGTCTTTGTCATCCTTCTCTTGTTATCCTTTGTCATCCTTTGTCATCCTTCTCTTGTTATCAGAGATAGTCAACAAAATTTATTGGTCAAAGTTTTATATACAGAATAATTGTTGCTACTTTCTCAACCCTCAAAGTAACAGTACCCAGCAGGAAGGCTCTGATGTTATGGTATGCATCAAGATTAGTTATGAATGTAATTTTTTTTTAGCACAAAAATCTAATTAGGAAATTTCAAGCCAAGACATTTACAGAAGTCTGTGTAAAAAGTCTTGGCTTCAAAGATACTAAAAATCTTCCTTGTTTCTTTTATTATACTTTTATTAGTTTGTTATAGTGTTAAACTAATAGTTTTATTCCCAATACCAAAACTGCATATAAATGATTCAAGTCTGTATGGTCTACTATAATCCATAACTATCATTATTATGATTTTTTTTGATAAAATTTTTAATGATCTTAGATAAACATTCCAATTGCTGAATTTTGTTTAGGTTAGGCAATATTAAAAAAAATTGAATTCCTTCTCAGATTCTGGTTTTATTATGACACAAGGGCGTTTCTTTAATTTTTATTTTTCCACAAACTTTTTGTAGTACCCTCATATATAAACCAACAGGTGATTAATTTAGTCTACTTAAATTTATATTGTATATTTTACATACATATTGTATATTTATATGTGTAATTTTAAAGTAAAAATATATGTATATATTAATATGTATACATTCTATTTGTACATATAGGCATATAGTGTACATACACATAATTTTTTTTTTCTTAATTTTATTTTGTTGATATACAATGAGGTTGATTATTGTGGCCCATTACTGAAACCCCCCTCCCTCTCCTCCCTCCCACCCAACAATGTTCTTTGTGTTTGCTTGTCATATCAACTTCAAGGAGTTGCAGTTGTTAAGTCATCTTCCCCCCTCCCCCTGGTATTTGTGTGTGTGTGTGTGTGTGTGTGTGTG